>NC_069502.1:739095747-739395747 GCF_027579735.1 Bombina bombina | reverse complement strand
TCGCTGAGCTTCCTTATATACAGTCTTTTGTTCAGGCTTTGTCTACTAATCAGGCCTGTTTTTAGAGACAAAGCGCTCCGCCCTGGAGCTTGAACTTGGTTCTGAAAGTATTGCAGAGGGTTCTGTTTGAACCTATGCACTCTGTTGACATTAAGATTCTTTCTTGGAAGGTTCTCTTTCTGTTAGCTATTGCATCAGCACGCAGAGTATCTGTTTGGCAGCCTTGCAATATTAGCCTCCTTACCTGGTGTTTCATGCTGATAAGGCTGTTCTTCGAACTGGTTTGGGATTCCTTCCCAAGGTTGTGTCTAACCGTAACATCAATCAAGAAATCGTTCCTTCTTTGTGTCCTAACTCCTCTTCATCTTCAGGCTACGAAGGATTTCAGACAGACTACATCTCTTTTTTGTGGTGTATTCTGGGAAACGCAGGGGGCAGATAGCCTCTGCAAATTCTTTGTCCTTTTGGTTGAGGAGCATGATTCACTTAGCCTACGAGACAGCGTGACATAAGCCTCCTCAGAGGATCACGGCTCATTCGACTAGAGCTGTGGGTTCTTTGTGGGCCTTCAAGAATGAGGCCTCTATGGAGCAGATTTGTAAGGCGGCTACCTGGTCCTCCTTACATACCTTTACAAAATTTTACAAGTTTGACGTTTTTGCTTCAACGGAAGCAGTTTTGGGAGAAAGGTTTTACAGGCTGTGGTGCCCTCAGATTAGGGTACACCTTTTGCCCTCCTGTTTCAATTCAGTGTCCTCTAGAGCTTGGGAATTTGTTCCCAAAAGTAATGAATGAATGAAGCCGTGGACTCTCCTCCCCTTTAGATGGAAAATATAAATTATGCTTACCTGATTTAATTTCCATCGTGGGGAGGAGAGTTGCTCTGGTGGGCAGACCTAAATTAAATTTTTTGTTCTTCTGGCACCATTTATACCCTGATATTTCTCCTACTGTTCTTTGTTCCCTCTGCAGCATGACTGGGGGATGAGGGAAGTGGGGAAGGTATTTAAGCCTTTGGCTGGGGTGTCTTTGCCTCCTCCTGGTGGCCAGGTTCTTATTTCTTAAAATAAGACTCCTCCCCACGATGGAAATGAAATTATCAGGTAAGCATAATTTATATTATTTTCAGATCTTTTTTTAATTTAAATTTAAGAAAAAGCTAGATTTAAATAAAAAAACAAATTGCCTTTAAAATGTTAATTATCTGTAGTAATTAAAAAAAAATTTTTTTGCATTATTACTTTTGCATTTAAGCCAATCAGTGCTGACTCCTAGGTAACTGCATGGGAGTGAGCTCAATCTTATCTATATGTCCAAACATGAACTAGTGCTGTCTAGCTGTAAATGCCCTGAGATAAGAGGTGGCCCTTCAAGGTTTAGCTTTGAATAAATAGTACCATGAGAACAAAGTCCAATATGATGATAAAAGTGCATTGTAAAGTTGTTTAACCCCCTTAAGGACTGGGCATTTCATACAAAAACTTTCCCAAAAGACAAGCATTTTTGCCATCACTACATTTAAACAGTAATAGATACTTTTTTATATTTACCTATCAAAGCTATATATTTTTTTTAGTTGACAGCCCAAAGTATTCATCTAGGCCCTCGTTTACAACGGTTCAATTTACCAACCGTTTCAGAATAACAACCTTTTTATCAGTCATGTGACTGCTATTGAAAAGCATTGAGAAGCAGTGCATTTATTAAAATAGCCAGTAGGTGGGAGCTGTTCGCTTGATGTTGCAGCAAAACCAAAGCAAGCCTAAATAATCAGTTTAAACCAGAGCTATCGAGCAGATTTCAAAGGAACAAGATCTTACTGTCTATAAATCAGTCCAGAATTGGAATGCATAGAAAGAACTGTTTGCAGAAAAATGCAAGTGAAGTCTGTGTTGTGTGATTATTTTTATTAAGTTTATAATGCTGTTTAGTAAATGTTTTTGTTCAGTTTAACTTAGTTTAATTATATATTCTGTTTTGTGTGATTATTTTATTAGGTTTATAATGCTTGTTTAGCATTTAAAGTCTTCATTTGCAAGCTTTAAAAATATTGTATTAGGTGTTACTTATGACAATTTTGAGAGGGGTCCTGTAACCTATCTCCCTCACTTCCCATTGACTTACATTATTAAACTGGGTTTCAATTTACAACCAGTCCTTTCTGGAACCTAACCCCGAGGCGTAAACTGAGGGCTACCTGTATTTTCATGGCACCATTTCACCGCCAAATGCGATCAAATAAAAAAAATTGTTAACTTTTTCACAATGTTAGGTTTCTCACTGAAATAATTTACAAACAGCTTGTGCAACCATGGCACAAATGTGGTTGTAAATGCTTCTCTGGGATCCCCTTTGTTCAGAAATAGCATACATATATGGCTTTGGCATTGCTTTTTGGTAATTAGAAGGCTGCTAAATGCTGCTGCGTACCCCACCTGTCCACTTGTATTGTGCCCAGCAGTGAAGGGATTAATTAGGTAGCTTGTAGGGTTAATTTTAGCTTTAGTGTGGAGATCAGCCTCCCACCTTACACATCCCACCCCCTGATCCCTTGCTGACCCTCTCAAAACAGCCGCTCTTTCCCTCCCCCCCTACCCCCCAAAGGTCACCCCCATCTTAAGTACTGGCAGAAAATCTGCCAGTATAAACATATTTTTTTTTTCTACAGGGTAAGATCCCCCCCTTACCTCCCAACCTCCTGATCCCCCCCAAACAGCTCTCTAACCCTCCCCCCCTCTACCTATGTGCACCATCTTAGGTACTGGCAGCTGTCTGCTAGTACAACAGTTTGCTGCAAGTTAGTAAAATAAATAAATTAATTAAAATACCTATTTTTTCAGTATTTAGGCTGGCCCGCCCTCAATACCATACCCCCCCTCCCAAGATCCCTTTGACTCAACGAATCCCACATAGGATCCCCTTTATTGCCCCTCCTTTCCCCTCACTGACGGCTCTTTTTTTTTTTTTCTTCTATCGCCTGTAGCGTGGCGTAGCGTTTCCACCCGCTCCAGCCCCCCCCCCTCCAGCGATGGGCCGTACAGGGTACATCGCTGGTCCTTAAGGGCATAACGATCAGCGTCGTACAGGGGTTAAAATTGCATGCCCTATCTGAATCATAAAAGTTTGTTTTTGACTAGACTGTCCCTTTAAGAACACAACAGCTAGGTTTAACAGCTCCCATAAGTAAAACTTTAATCCAAGCAAGAGAGAAGTTTTCTATTCCAGTCGTATCTAGAATTTAGCATGTCTCATAGTTGTTTTCCCTATTATGGTTATATTCATCAGTAGGTCATGAAGGAAAAAAGCTTTACCTAGCTGCACAAAAAGCTACAAGCAAATAATTGTCAACCCTGTCGATCCCGAAGGGAAATGGAAAAGGAGTAACACAAAGGTGTAAGAGGTGCCTGAGGTTTAGTAAAAAATAACTGTCTTAATAAAGGGAAAGAAAGAAATATGTATGTAAGAAAGAAATTTATCAGGGTAAGCATACATTTTGTTTTCTTTCCTAAGATATGGAAGTCCACAACATCATTCAAATGCTAGTGGGAACCGATATCCAAGCTAGAGGACACAGAATGAACAGGGGAGCAAGAACAAGACCAGGCAGACCTAAACAGAGGGCACCACCACTTGAAGAACCTTTCTCCCAAAAGAGCCCAGTTGAGCAAAATCTGTTCCACAGAAGCCTCATTTTGTTCATAAATGGAAAGAGTCAACAGCTGCATTCATTGCTTTTGGGAAATCAAAACCTGACCACCAGGAGGAGGGCAAAGGACAACCCAGTCAAAGGCTTAAATACTCCTCCCACTCCCCTCATCATTCTTTGGCCTTTGTCTCAAGAGGTTGGCAGAGAAGTGTCAGAAGTTTTCGATAGTCTCTTATGGTGATAAGTACTCTTTGGCATGGGACTTGAGTTTTAAGTATTCCTATCAGCCTCTCAGTGAGAGCATTGATGAAAGTTAGAGTCCGGAGATGCAGGGAGAGTCATTCTGCGAAACCATCCCGACTCATATTAACAACTCCACAAGCAATCAGCGTTGACTAGTTTCGCTGCCTGCTTTCTTCTCTCAAGTCCAACGCAGAGACAACGCTACTATCTGTCACACTTGAAGGACCGTGTTCCTGTTCCACAGTGTAGATTGCGGTAAGATCGTTTCATTTTACTTTCTCATGAATATGTTGTATTACATATGTTTTCCCGAGAGGCTACCACCTTGCGGGACTAACTATAACTCAGGGTCTCAGTAAGGCTCCTTTTTGTATCTTGGAATCAAGGGTTAATATCTCCTAAGGGGGGTTATTGAACAGGGTTTTTTTAATCATGTTTATGTGATTCGACCTACTTATGTGTAGTGTTACTTTGGCTTGTGGAACATAACGGCCTTGGAAGTGATGTGGCCTTTACGGTTGGGCACGCTTTTTCTGGACTGTACGGCTTACCTTGTGACCGGGCGTGGTCACATTTTTGCCTCTCCAGTTCCGCATTCCTGACCGTGTGGCGACGGAAAAATTCTGGTCCGCTGGTGCCTGGAGCATAGGAGGGGGTGAGTGCCCCAGCCAAGGTGCCGTTAAGATTTTTTCTAATTTGGTCAACATTTTTGTTTTCATTCCAAGTTACGGAGGACTCTGATGTTGAGATTCAAGTGGTCTCTGATTCAGATTATACTTGTTGTGACGAATACGAACCAGCCCACATGACGCATGACAGTCAGTTATGTTCCGAAGGCCGTTCTAGAGGGCCCAATTCTTTAGGATCGGGGATTCAAGGGGCTCCTGAGCCATCCGCCTCTGGGGGTTCTGTCCCTCGAGTGGCGAGTTTCCTACCACTTACTGTTGCTACACATGCAGGTGACCCAAATTATGCTTATCCTTCCCTGGAGGGTGGTTTAGTTCCCTCCGGAGGTCGCAGGACGTTTCCGTGTTCAAATTCTTATGGCGTTGGCTCATCTGCAGCTTCCAGATGTCTGCTTAAGATTATGTTTGTGTTCCATCAACCCAGGTCCCCCAGGCATGGGAAAGCCCATTAAGTTGTCCAGGAAGCGACTGGTCCTGAGGCTCTGTTGGAGGTGTGCTGTGCTTTTTAGTATAGACTGGTGCACCTTCGTGTTCTGCTACGGCACATTCTGGCGTTGTTAGAGGATCCCATTGGGTATAGGTGTTCCTGGTCTTCTCCGAATAGCTCTCAGAATTAATTATAAGGGGATGAAGTAATCTTCTTATAGTCCGATTTGAGTATTCTTTCCAATCTGAGCTTGAACGGGCAGGGTTCCGTTGGGCTGGTCCTGTTCTTCTTGGGCGTAAACTTACGGGTTGCTTTTTCTTTTCTTTTAATCCGGTTAGGATGACTTTTATTTGATTTAAAAAGCTAATCTTTTGTTTTATGTTCCTTCGGGAATTTCCCTACTGGAATCGATACTCATGATTTCGTGATTGCACTGGTTACTTCTACGGAAGTTGTTCTGGGGACGCGTTTAGTCCACTGTTTGTCGTTTATTCTCCCTCCCTGGGGGTGACTGTTTCAACTTTGACAAAGGGCTAGGGTTCAGCTCCTTATGCCTTGAGGCCTAATTCGGTCACGTGGCGCCTGTTCTGCCTGACTGGTCTGGTTTTGGTGAGTGATTGTATTTCTATTTGTGTTTTTGTTATCTTGTTTTTACAAGTGTCAACTAAGCATTCCGAGATGACCCGAGGGTCTGTGGGGCATGGGGGACTGGTTCAGTCCTCATCAGCTTTCGAGCTGGTCGTCTGGGATTCGGTGGAGTTTCAGTGTGTCACACTCTGTAGGTTCCGATTTTTCGGGATTTGAGTGTTTTCCTTCTCCGCGTGGGTTGAGGATTGGAAGTTTTGGGCCTCTTTGCCGCCGTTTTGGGCGGTTTTGCCTTTCCAGGGCTATTGGACTTGTTCCTTTTTTGGTGGACTCTTTCTTCCGGTCGAGATCTCTGGTATTGGTCCTTTTTCTCCTTAGCGGTTGAGGCCGCCATATGGGAGGGCCTTGCGGTCTCCTACTCTGGGAGTTAGCGTTCCTTATTGGAATAATAGGCTATTTTTCTCATCCTAGCTCCATCTAGGGGTTGTTTCCGAGGTGGGGATGCTATGCATTCTCTTTCCTTGGATGTTTCCTCTGGGTTTGTACTCTGAGGAGATTATGAGGCCTATCCTTATTGACTCGCTCTTTGGGTGACTTTGTCCCCGATGTTTCCCCTCGGTTATGGAAGTGTGGATGTTGTATGCCTGTTGGGCTAATAATCCTATCAGTTCTGTCTGCCCTAGCTCTTTGGTGTTGGACTGTACGGGGTATTCTCTTCTCCTTGAGTTGGGTTTTATGAGTGAGTCTTCGACCTGTTCTCCGGGTTAGTCTTACTTCCCGTTGTGGTCTATTTTTCTTCAGACGGGGTAGGGTGTTCCCTGGGGTATTTTTTGTCTAAATTCTGGGGCTTGGGCTTTTCTTTTATAAAATTTTTATATTTCTATGTCTGGTCTGGGAGCTCTTATTCTCCAGGGAACATGGACTATTGCTTATAGTCTCGCTAGTTGTGCTACTAGCAGCTGGGCCAGGAGTTCTGTGTGCTTCGGCTCTTTATGGCCTGCTTTGTTCTTGATGGTATGTGCTTTCCTCTTGGGGAGTTCTTTTTTCATATTTATAAGGGGAGCCTGGATGATTTCCTTTCGGCTCTGCTTACGGCTTTGGCCTTGTGAGTGTGTGCGCTGTCCTTTATCTGTGCCCTTCCCTTGAGGTGGGTTGTTTTTCTTTTCTTAATGGTGAGGTTTCCTCTCTCTGTAGGATGTTTGCCCTATCCTGTGTGCAGGTGGGTGGAACAGGTGGTTTGTCCTGTTAAGAGAGTGATTCACTTTCTTGGATTGTTCTGTCTGTGATTTTGCAGTCTCCATGTTAGATCGCATAGTTACGCTTATCGTTATGGGTTCTCCTTTGTAGTGTCCATTGTAGATGCTATGTGGAGTCTGCCATAGAGTGTTGGGCTAGATTCACAGGACTTCTGTCTTTTTCTACCTATCTCTATGGGGATCTTCCTTTGGAGTATCAGTTTAAAGGTGCTTTTGGAAGGAATCCAAGCTCGCTTGGGGTGTCTGAGGCCATCCTTTTCTGCCCTTTTCTATGGGGGCTGGTGGTTGGGGTCCTTTCTGCTCCCCTGTCTCTCAGTCCTGTTGCTTGGGCTGGTCCGGTGTGGACTAGGATCTGAGATAAGTTGTGTCTGCTCGGATCAGGGAGGTCCGGTGAGCCTCTTTTGAGGTTCTGGGACCCTTGTTGTCCGGCTATGTGTGTTGGCCTTGCGGCTTTGGATAACCTGAGTATACCCACTTATTAGTGGATGTTAGCTGTCTGTCGATGGTGTTGGTTATCTTCGGCTGTTTTTGTACTTGTCTTCAAGTGTTTTCTTTTTTTCAGTCATCCTGGTATAACTGCCGTGTGTGGTGCTCAGAGGTTGCTTCTCTGGTGTTAAAGCATGTGTTGGTGAGAATATTTCGATTTTCCGAGTTCCTGGCAACTTGGGACTGTGGTTTCAGTCGTTTGTTCGGGGCGATTGCTCTGTTTTTTTCGGAGAAGTTTGCTTCTCTGTTCTGTGTTCCAGTTTCGACCTTGTGGTTCAGTACTGTCGGGGTCTGGGCGTTACCGTCCCTTGATTCAGGAACCCAGTGGGTCTCTGTGAGCATGGTCGCTTTTTGTGACTTTTCACATTTATTTGGATTTTATTGCGCCCTGTTTAGGGTCTTCCAGGAATCCTGTTTGTTCCTCCATCTCCTTTCCCTTTTGGGAGTTTCCAGTTGTCTCCCTTTCTATGAAGGGGTGTGTGGTCGAGGTTCGTCCTTTGGGCGATGGTATCTTCTGAAGGAGTGTTGACTCAATTGCATCCGTTTTGCAGGCTCTAGTACGGCTTGTGGTCTATCTGTGGGTCAGTGTCCTTGGGGCCTTGTTCCCTTTTTAAATGTTTTCTGGCTTCGGACGAAGCGAGATTATTTCTGAGATTGTGGTTTCAGGCTTGGTGCCCTCAGAATGGGCTGCCTTTTGTACCCTCCTGTTTTAGCATTCAGTGTCCTCTATAGCTTGGGTATTGTTTTCCCAAAAGTAATGCATGCAGCTCTGGACTCTTTCCATTTATGAAAAAAAAAACATAAATTATGCTTACCTGATCATTTCATTTTCTTCAGATGGAAATAGTCCACAGCTCCCCACCCGTGTTTCTATGGGGGGCGGCTGTAATTTTGTTTTCTTGGCACCTTTTCACCCTGATGTTTCTACTACTGTTCCTTGTTCCTTGGCAGAATGACTGGGGGATGAGGGAAGTGGGAGGAGTATTTAAGCCTTTGGTTGAGGTGTCTTTGCCTCCTCCTAGTGGCCAGGTTCTGAATTTCCCAAAAGTAATGAATGCAGCTGTGGACTCTTTCCATCTGAAGAAAAGAAAATTACCAGGTAAGCATAATTTATGTTTTTTGAAAGCCCAAGAAGAGGAGACAGCCATAGTGGAATGAGCTGTAATTCTCTCAGGAGGCTGCTGTCCAGCAGTCTCATAAGTAAAACTAATCATACTTTTCAACCAGAGGGAAAGAGAATTAGAAGTAGCCTTCTGACCCTTACGCTTTCCAAACAAACAAACAGGGCAGAAGACTGTCAAAAATCCTTAGCTGTCTGTAGGTAGAATTTTAGAGCACGCACAACATCCAAGTTGTGCAACAGATGTTCTTTATGAGAAGAAGGATTGGGACAGAGAGAAGGAACAACTATTTCCTGGAAACCACTTTAGGAACAATTTAGTACGAAGAACTGCCTTATCCGCATGAAAGATAAGGTAAGGTGAATCACACTCCGAAACTCTCCGAGCAGAAGAGAGATATAAATAAGAAACAAAACCTTCCAAGATAGCATCTTAATATCTATGGAATGCATTGGCTCAAATGGAGCCTGCTGCAAAACTTTAAGAACAAGATTAAAGGGACAGTCAACACCAGAATTTTTGTTGTTTAAAAAGATAGATGGGGGCGGAGCCTACAGCTGTTGTGGCAGGACGTGTGTGCGCCGAGCTCCTGGACTCAATCAGCTTTTTTAGGATTATTTTCTACAATTCACCTTTTTTAGTTACTATCCTAAGCTACCAAACCTTGCATGACTTGAGAGGAGTCTGGGAATATCAAGCATAAAACGGACCTACCTATGTTCCTCAGCTAACTCCACAGCGACCAGCCACGAGGTTGAGAGGCCTTACTTGTAAGTCTGATTGTCTGTGTTGTTAGGGCTGCCGCACATATACCCCCCACCAGGTCCCTGGTTTACCAAACCAGTTCGATTGTAACTGGACAATTCAAGATTAATCCTACAATGGAGCCTATGGAACGAGCTTTGCTGACAGCTCTAGACCATCTACTACAAGAATGTCTTTGTCATATGGAGGGCCATCTTAAGGCAGCGTGGCGAAGCATGGGCAAATCTAAGACACTAGAGTCTGCATTAACAAACCAGAGGGAACTACAAGGAGAGATGAGCTCTAATCAGCCTAAGTCTTTGGAGACACTTGAAACTATGGGAGAAAAGGCAACATACCCCTCTGTACAAGGTCAAAATGTTCCGATGTTGGATGCCACAGGCGGACCGGTCAGAGTGGCGAGATTGCTGTGATATTGAATGCTCCGGGTTGTGGAGAGATTCTGACCCGCGATATGATTGCCGATGCAGAGGTGGATGTCAATGTGAGTGGGACGCTGTCAGGGTTGGAGCTGCATCTGTGTCTGAAGAAAAGCTGATAGAAGAGCCTGATGCCTTTTCAGGCCTTTGCCTATGACCTTGCACAAGCGATCATGATGACTATACTACAGATTTGATCCACCGTGAAGACCTGCTGACCACTGAAGGGACTCTGCTTATATCAGACTGTAACCATAATCATATGGCTGCCTTTGGGTTCCACAAGTCTGGAGTGGGTTAACGCTGGCTGCAGCTCCCCTACACAATTAATTTTACTCAGGGTAATGTGTTCTTTTACTGGACCTCTATGTGAAGACTTTTGATCTGATTTCTGATGGTCCGATATTCCACTGTATACTCCTATTTCAGAACTCGCAATATTCCCTAGGTTGAGTTCCCTCAGCTCATATGTGGCCAACGAACACCAAGAGTTAATGTTAAGTCAGTTAGAGTCCGCAGCTTAGCGACAACCTTCTAGGTATGTGCCATAAGAGACCTATAAGCTTCTATGTTTTGGAAGACTTTAGGTGACTTTAATAATTGTTAAAGATTGCTTTCATATACCCACTACTGCATTTTGTTTCCATACGTTCCATTTATTTCTATAACTGCATGCAGTGATTCTTGATACCCATATGTTTAATAGCCAGTTGGCTCATTAGATACTGACACCATATATATAAGCTAGTCAATCTACATTAACCCTGTTATGAGCTGTTGATGTATTAAGCTATATTATCTCATTTTGATAAACTTGTAGATTGTAGCTTTCATACCTAACTGGATTATTTAGAATGTTTGCTATCACTGTTGACAGTTAAGTGTGTTTATACATAACTGATGTTACTGTTCTCCTTCAACTGATTTGCTATTTTATTATGAGTGAGCCTATTCAAAGTCAAATATCGTAGTGATTACTCACAACTGGCATAATAGGGATATTGCTCTAACCCTAGTGCCCTAGCTTTGATACTTTCTTAGGAGTAGCTCACTATTTACCTAAACTATATAATTGCACCAGTATAAAGTTCAATCCCTTAGTTCATCTTATAGCATTTTAACTTTATATGGATATATATGAGTTTGTAGAGACTTATACTTACACCTCAATTATGTTAATATTTTTTATAATGCCCTATTATAGTCCAGGTCCTTGTTCACCACACATTGATTTTGGGGCTTTATTTAAGGTTGGGTGGTTATTCTACTATACCCAATTATGTTGGGGTGCTGTCTGTGGCCGAGATGGCACACCTTAGTTTTTTATTAAAGACCACCCACAAAAGTATTAGTGGACAAAGGCTCATCTGTTAAAATAGATCTTATACTACACTATTCAACCCCCTCTACAATTGTCTGTAAAACTTTAGATATAGGGAGATACAGTACCATATTGTACCCTTGAATACACTTATAACTGTTTAAATGTTAAATCTGATGGTTTATAGATAACTATTCAACCTCATTTTATGACCTTCCAAGAAACTATAGTCTACTCTAGTTCATATGGTCCCTCTGAAATATCAATACTCCATTGTTGTTATGTTTGTCCTTTTTTTTTTTTTTTTTTTACAATGGACCCGTAAGTGGCCCTTTTACTTATAATCCCTCATACTACCCTCTCCAATTTTGTTCCAAGAGCAGCGGATATATCTTCCTCAGAAGAAACTATTTATCATTATGAATTACCATATAAAGGGATATTTCCTATGTGGATATTCAAAACTGAGGTTTTCCCAATGTACAAATATTATGCTGCTACACAAACCCACTCTGTGATTCTGTTTAATTTTAGGCATGTTATATTGAGATGATAATGATTATTGTACACTTGGAAAGGTATGATGTTTCTCTTTTCTATTTGTAAGTTTTACTTAAACCTCAATAAAAATGATAAAAAAAAAAAGAAAGAAAGATAGATAATCCCTTAATTACCCATTCCCCAGTTTTGCATAACCAACACAGTTATAATAATACACGTTTTTACCTCTGTGATTACCTTGTATCTAAGCCTCTGCAGACTGCCCCCTTATTTCAGTTATTTTCACAGGCTTGCATTTTAGCCAATCAGTGCTCATGAGCTCAATGTTATCTATATGAAGCACATGAACTAATGCCCTCTAGTGGTGAAAACTGTCAAAATGCATTTAGATTAGAGGTGGCCTTCAAGTTCTAAGAAATTAGTATATGAACCTCCTAGGTTTAGCTTTCAACTAAGAATACCAAGAGAACAAAGCAAAATTGGTGATAAAAGTAAAATGAAAATTTGTAAATTACATGCCCTATTCCAAAAATGTTTTTTTTTGGACTTGACTGTCCCTTTAAGGCTCCAAGGAGGAGCAACAGGTTTAAACACAGGCCTGATTCTGACCAGGGCCTGACAAAAAGATTTAACATCTGGCACATCCTCCAGATGCTTGTGTAACAAAATAGATAATGCAGAAATCTGACCTTTCAGAGAACTGACTCTACTCCAAGAGTAGCCCTTAGATTCACACCAATAAAGGTAATTATGCCATACCTTATGGTAAATTTTTCGAGTAACAGGCTTGCAAGCCTGGATCATGGTCTCAATGACCAACTCAGAAAATCCACGCTTAGACAGAACTAAGCGTTCAATCTCCAAGCACTCAGATTCAGAGAAACGAGATTTGGATGGAGGAATGGGCCCTGAGTTAGAAGGTCCTTCCTCAGAGGCAACCTCTAAGGTGGCCGAGATTACATCTTCACTAGGTCTGCATACCAGATCCTGCGAGGCCATGCAGGAGCTATTAGAATTACTGATGCTCTCTCATGTTTGATGCGAGCAATAACTTGTGGAAGGAGTGCAAACGGACGAAACAGGTATGCTAGACCGAACTCCCAATGAACCACCAGAGCATCTATCAGAGTAGCCTGAGGATTTCTTGACCATGAACCGTATCTTGGAAGCTTGGCATTCTGCCAAGACACCATCAGATCCAACTCCGACACCCCTCATTTGAGGGTTAACCTGGAGAACACCTCCGGATGGAGAGCCCACTCCCCGGGATGAAATGTCTGTCTGCTCAGGAAATTCGCTTCCCAATTCTCCACTCCAGGAATGTGGATGGCAGACAACAATTGTGAGCTTCGGCCCACAGAATAATCCATGCCACTTCCTTCATGGCTAACGAACTCTGAGTTTCTCCCTGGTGGTTGATGTAAGCCACTGAGGTGATGTTGTCCGACTGAAACCTGATAAACCAGGCTAAAGATAGTTGAAGCCAAGCCATCAGAGCATTGTAAATCGCTCTCAACTCCACAATGTTTATGGGGAGAGCAGACTCCTCCCAAGTCCATAGTCCCTGCACATTTAACAAGTCCCAGACTGCTCCCCAGCCTAACAGGCTGGTGTCCATGGTCACAATCACCCAGGAAGGTCTCCGGAAGCATGTGCCCTGAGACAGATGGTCCTGAGAAAGCCACCACAGGAGAGAGTCTCTTGTCGACTGGTCTAGATCTATCCTCTGAGACAGATCCGAATAGTCTCCGTTCCATTGTATGAGCATGCATAATTGTAGAGCTCTCAAATAAAATCAAGCAAAGGGAATTATGTCCATGGAAGTGACCATCAGACTATTTACCTCCATACATTGAGCCACTGATGGCTGAACAGTAGACTGAAGAGAGAGGCAAGAGGAGAGAATTTTGGATTTTCTGACCTCCGTCAGAAAATTTTTCATAGATGGGGAATCTATTATGGTCCCTAAGAAAACCACCCTTGTAGCCTGAACAAGGGAACTCTTTTACAGATTCACTTTCCAACTGCGGGAACGTAGAAAAGACAACAAGATCTCTGTATGAGAGTTTGCTTGTTGAAAAGATGGCGCCTGAACCAATATGTCATCCAGGTATGGCGCCACTGCAATTCCCAGAGACCTGATCACTGCCAAGAGAGCCCCCAGAACCTTTGAGAAAATTCTGGGAGCTGTGGCAAGTCCAAACAAAAGAGCCACAAACTGAAAGTGTCTAGAAAGGTGAATCTCAGGAATTTGTGATGATCCCTGTGGATGGGAACATGAAGATATGCTTTCTTCAGGTCTATGGTCATCATGAACTGACCCGTTTGGACCAAAGGAAGAATGGAACAAATGGTTTCCATTTTGAAGGATGGCATCCTGAGAAACTTGTTAAGGCACTTTAGGTCTAAAATGGGATGAAAAGTTCCCTCTTTTTTGGGAACCACAAATTTGAATAGAATCTTAGACCCTGTTTCCTTACTGAAAATAGAACAATCATTACCAGGGAGGAAAGGTCCTAAACCCAGTTCAAGAATGCCTCTCTTTTTACCTGGTCTTCAGATAGTCTTAAGAGGTGGAATCTGCCCCTGGGAGGGAAAGTTTTGATTTCTATTTTGTAACCCTGAGATACTATGTCCACAGCCCAAGGGTCTGGGACATCTCATCTCCACGCTTGATCAAACAGGGAAAGTCTGCCCCCCCACTTGATCTGATCCCGGACCGGGGGCCAACCCTTCATGCCGACTCAGCTGAGGGTTTATTTGATTGATTCCCCTTATTCCAAGACTGACTGGGCTTCCGAGAAGAGTTAAACTGTTCCTGCTTGGAAGAGGAAGACTTTTGACCTTTGAAGTTATGAAAGGAACAAAAATTACTTTGACATCCTTTGAGTCTTTTCTTCTTGTCTTGCAGTAGAAAAGACCCTTTTCCACCCGTAATATCAGAAATTATTTCTGCCAGACCAGGTCCGAACAAGGCCTTACCCTTGTAAGGAAGCGCCAGAAGTGTGGACTTAAAGGTAACATCAGCTGACCAATATTTTACCCACAATGCCCTATGGGCTAGGACAGAGAAGCCAGACATCTTGGCTCCCAGTCTAATAACGTGCATGTTAGCATCAGAAATAAAGGAATTGGCTAGTTTGAGAGCCTTAATCCTATCTTGTATCTCCTCCAACGGAGTCTCTACTAAAATTGATTCAGACAAGGCGTCGCACCAATAAGATGCCGCACTTGCTACTGTGGCAATACAAACTGCTGCTTGCCATTGAAGACCTTGATGAACATACATCTTCTTCAAAAAAGCTTCCAGCATTTTCTCCATGGGATCCTTAAAGGAGCGGCTATCCTCTATAGGGATCATAGTTCTCTTAGCCAGAGAAGAAATAGACCCTTCTACTTTTGGCACCATGCGCCAAGAATCTTTAATGGAGTCAGCAACAGGAAATATCTTTTTAAATACAGGAGACAGGGAGAAAGGAATCCCTGGCTTCTGCCATTCCTATGAAATAATCTCCGTCACACAGTCTGGGACAGGAAAAACTTCCACAGAGGAAGGAACATCATAGTATTTATTAAGTTTACTAGACTTAGGGTTGACAACGAAAGAAGTATCTCAGTCATCCAAAGTAGCCAATACCTTCTTTAGTTGAAATATTTTTTTTATTGAGTACAAATCATAATGACAGAGAAGTAAGAAACATTTCCAAACATTAACACTTAGTAATTCCCCCAGCGTTGGGTATTCTAAATTAACAAATTTTTGGTCTTGAATAGTCCCATATGCAGCGAGAGGGAGCGATTTCAGAAACATCTCCAACATCTATCGCTTGATATTCCCCCCCCAACATAGGTCCCATTTTCAATATAATATCCATAACATTGTCCATGTAAGAAACCTCTTGTAAGTATATAGTAGCTGGATATATAAAGAAAAAGGGAAAGAAAGAAAAAAAAGAATTTTTCCCAAAAAAAACACAAAAAAAACCCAGTACTTAACAATATTGGCCGCTGTGTTCCCAGTCCCCTAGTTCACATTTATGTATTATCTCAATTACCTCTTTCCCCTTATCTACCCAGAGCCCTCAATAATTCCAAACCTAATTGTTGTCGTAATTAGCCCCCTCCAATATCCAATAGAACCATATTTTGCCATAGGCATCCGTGGTGTTTTGTAAGTGGGCCACTGTCTCGTACATTGCACATGTGTGTTTAATTTTAAGGATAATCTCTGACCACTCTGGGGCCCCTGTCTTCCAATATTTAGCGATGGAGGTCCTAACAATAGTGTATATAATCCTAAGGAATGTATTGATATGTGCATTATAAGTCTTGTTTCTGACGTGCAGTAAAGCTTGAGGGGCCGTAACTCTTACCTGATCTCCCAATAGTCTGGACAGAAGGTCTGACACTCGATCCCAAATCATATTAACCCTGGGACAGTCCCACCACATGTGCATGTAGGTTCCCTTGTCTTTACATCCCCTATAACAGGTGTTTGATCTTTCTATAGCTGAGTGTGCTGTCCTCTCCGGTGTCAGGTACCACCAGAACGTTGATTTAATACTATTTTCCCTTAAATCTGCGCTTAATAAACCTCTACTGGCCTCATTCGCGTTTGATTCCCATTCTTCCTCCGAAATGTCTAGTTCTAGATCTGCCTCCCACCTATTAATAATAGAAGATTTGCCTTTGATTTTGGATGACTGGATAGCTAGGTACATGTTGGATATTGCACTACATTGCACTACATTGCTTCTCAAGTGTTGTGGTCTGGATTCTAGGTCCCTTTTGAATGTAATTACGAACCGCAGACAATAACTGTAGGTACAGGAACCAGTGCAGTGAAAGCGGGCGTATTTTTTCCTGCAACTGAGTAAAAGTGAGTGGGGATCCTCTATGTAGGAAGTCAGCCACTCTGTAAAGGCCTTTGTTTTCCCACTTGTCAAGGATGGTACAGCTATCTTTCGGTATAATGTATTTTAGTGGTCGTATGCTAGTGTTTGCTGGGATCAGTCTGTCTATAGTAGTTGATCTATTCCATTGCTGGTGTGCTAGTATTAGGGCTCGTGGTTTGTATCCCCCCCCCCAGCCCCTCCCAAGTCCTTCCTCCATAGGACATCCTCTGGAGAAGTAAGTCCTCCCATTGAGGCTTCCAAAGTGGGCCACACTATATCACTACTCCGTCTCCCAAGAATTGAGTTTTGCGCTAGTCTTGAGGCTTAGTAATAATCCCATAAGTTAGGGAATCCCACTCCCCCCAACCTTCTGTGTCGTGTAAGAATCTGACAGGGAATCCTAGCATGTCTGTTACCCTGAAGATAAGAAAGGAGCGTTGCCTGCAAGGTATCTAAGTCCTTTTTATGAACTTTAAACGGCAGTGTCCTGAAAAGATACAGCAACCTAGGTAAAGGGGTCATCTTAACCGCAGACAGTTTCCCATACCACGAAAAGTTATACTGTTGCCATTTAACAATCTCTTTTCTTATATTCTTAAAAAGTGCTAAGTAGTTAATTTGGTATAGTTTATCATAATCCGGCGTCAGCTTAACTCCCAAATACTGTATATGATCTTTCGCCCACCTGAAGTCAAAGTTGGCCTCAATAAGTTTAACCGTATGGTTAGGAATATTTATAGGAAGGGCCTCACATTTGTCTGTATTGATCTTGTATCCTGAGATGGTAGAAAATCTGTCTAAGATGTGATATACTACAGGTAGGGATGTCAGTGGCTTGGTCAGGGTCAATAAAACGTCGTCTGCGAATAATGTTATTTTATAAGATTGTCCTCCCACCTCTAAACCCTTGATGTCTGTCTCTTTGCGTATATATTCAGCTAGTGGTTCCATGCATAGTGCCAAAAGCAAGGGGGACAGTGGGCACCCCTGCCTGGTACCATTTAATATATTAAAAGTGTGTGATTGGTGACCGATCACTCTGACAAATGCAGTGGGGAAGGAGTACAGCGTTTTAATTGCAGACACGAAAGGACCATCAAATCCCACCTCTCTCAGAACCGTCAGCATATAATTCCAGTCCACTCTATCGAATGCCTTCTCCGCATCCAGTGATAGGAGCAGAGAAGGCACCCCATGAGCCCCGAGATAGTCCAACACCGACACCATCCTTCTAATATTGTCTGGGGCCTCCCTATCCTTAATAAAACCCACTTGGTCGGGATGTATAATAGTAGGGAGAATCTGTTTTAGTCTGTTTGCTAATATTTTCGTTACAATTTTGATGTCTTGGTTTATGAGGGAGATCGGTCTATAGCTTGAACAGTATTTCGGGTTTTTCCCCGGTTTTGGGATAACAACTATTTTGGCTTGGAGTAGATCTTTGGGTAAGGGACTGCCCTCTAGGATGTGGTTTGCAAATTTGGTAAGATGTGGGACAAGGGAGGCCTCAAACAATTTGTAATATTCCCCCGGCAGCCCATCTGGACCCGGCGCCTTCCCAGGTTTAAGGTCCTTAATAGCCTGGGAGACTTCCTTAGTGGTAACAATGGCATTTAACTGGTCTCTGTCTGAGTCCGCTATTTTCTTTAAGTTTGCCTTGGCTAGAAAGTCCTCGAGTAAGTCTCTAGTGGATGAAGTGTGGTTTACTTTTTTGCCATCATAAAGCTCTCCATAATATGAGGCAAAGGCATCAACTATCTCTTGGGGGTGGGATGTTTCCACCCCATCTGCTCTGCATAGTACAGGAATGGATGTGGCCATATAGTTATCTCTGATCTTTTTTGCTAGGAATTTGTCAGGTTTGTTGGCATATAAAAAGTAGTGTGTTTTCATTCTATGGGCATATTTTACCGACTGTTCTCTAAGTATCGTGTCAAGCTGTTGTCTTTTTTGTTGTATCTGTTTCAAAATGGGTGGCGCCAGTGTCAGTTTGTGTTGTTTCTCCAGTATCTCAATGTCCTTTGTGAGGGAGTTAATTGTAGAGTTTCTTTTTTTAATAAGTGTCGATTTCTCTTTTATTAGTAAACCGCTAAGTACCGTCTTATGTGCCGCCCATACCGACACTGGGCTTACAGTAGACCCCAGGTTAATATTCCAATATTCTCCCATAGCTTTAAGTGTGTTGGTTTTAGTCTGCGGGTCTCGGAGGCACGTAGGGTCATATGTCCAGGTCTTAGTCCTGTCTCTGTCTTTTACACTTTTGAGTAGAATCTGCGTGATTGAGTGGTCTGACCAAGTGCAAATGTGGATGTTAGCTGATACTAATAAAGGGCATAGAATCTGGCTAATCAGAATATAGTCTAACTTGGAATAGCTGTTGTGTGCCGTTGAGAAATATGTGGTGTTGGTTGTGGTACCATATAGATATTTCCATGTATCTGTGAGGGTATGTGGTGAGAGAAGTTGTAAAACTGTGTTAGCCATTGTTCTTGCCCGGGTTTGTTTTTTGGATAGGTGCACGTGTGTCCTGTACTTAAGTGCCTGTAAGTCAATGTTGAAGTCCCCGGCTAAGATTATCCGTGTTTGTGACCAGTCTGTTAGCAAGTGTGTGATTTCCCTAAAGAACACGTCTTGTCGGTCATTTGGGGCATAGACATTACATAATAACACATCCACTCCCTGCATCCGGCCCTGCACCAACAGGTATCTACCCTCCTTGTCTGCAATTGTTTTAGTGTGTGTAAAGTGTAGTGAAGAGTGTAGTAATATTGAAACTCCCCTTTTTTTTGTGTCTGCTGTAGAATGGTAGGACTGCTGAAAGTTCCTGCCCCAATATTTAGGTATGTGTGGTTTGGTGAGGTGGGTTTCTTGCAAGAAGATCACATTTGCCTGTAGTTTTCTATAGTGATTAAATGCTGTGCGCCTTTTACAGTCTGAGTTCAACCCTCTCACATTGTGTGAGACTAAATTAAGTGTTGGGATAGCCATGTACATGTAAATATTTCCCCAGTAGATGTCTTGTACCTGATCTCTGTAATCGAAGTGTGCAAGTATAAAGGTCTTGGCAATATAGAAGCATATACCCGTAGGCATAACCAAAACCATTCACGGGACTGGGCAAGGGAGCAAAGGATGGGGAACTGTTCCCACAGCGACCAATTCTTATACTATAGTAAATAAAAATTAAATAAAACATATATACATATGAAACTGCAGTGCTAGTCCAGGCATCTAACTGCCCAGACATGTAATGAAATTCCATATAAATAAGTGCAGATGATTTAAATAAAACATGTAAAGCAACATTTTGATATCAATAATGCTAACAAGTTTAAATCAATGTAAAGACTAAACCCTAGCCTTTAATTAGCTTCTTGGGTTCTTATATTTTTTCCACACACAATATTACCCAGAATGAACATTCAGGTCTTGAGTTTTTTCTTGTTTGAGACTCTTGTCCATCTGGATTTCCGTGCAGATACTTGTGGGCTCCTAGAGCCAAGTTGCGATGGAGGAGAGGAATCTTGTCGAGTCTCTGGTGGTTCGATGTTCAGGTAACTGCAGATCTCCGGGATATCCTTGTCAGATTTGAGAGTGAGTACCCTGTTGTTGTGAGAGATGTGCAGGGCGAAGGGGTACCCCCATCTGTAAAGAATTTTCTGTTTCCGCAGCAGAGAAGTGGAAGGGCGGAGGGCATATCTCCGTTGAAGAGTGCGTATGCACAAATCTTGGAAAAACTGGATAATGTTCCCTTTGTATTTGAAGGTTTGATGTTTTCTGGCGGCTGACATGATGGTTTCTCTATCTGTAAATCTCAGCTTCCGAACTATGACATCCCTAGGTGGGAGGCTTTCTTTTGGTTTAGGCTTCAGAGCCCTGTGGGCTCTTTCTATCGGGAATTCTGGGTCCCCCTCATCTCCAGTGATAGCTCTGAACAGGTGGGCAAGGTAGGAATGTAGATCAGTGGCTTCTATAGACTCTGGAACACCTTTAAGTCTAATGTTGTTTCTTCTGTTTCGATTTTCAAGGTCCTCCATCTTGTCTTGGAGGTCCTGAATTTGTTGTTGGTGTTGTGAAACGTTCTCAGTGGTCGTTGCTATGTCTTCTGCCAGGGTTTCGTGATCATTCTCTACCGCCTCCACTCTATCCCCTAGATCAGATATGTCCTGCTTAATTTCGGCTAAGCTGTTGGTAACCGAGGTATGGAGGTTATCTATTTTGCTCATTAGCTTTTCGAAGCTGGCCGTCATATCAACCTTTGAAACTAGTGCCTGAAGGTCAGCCTTTGTGACAGCAGTCGAGGCCGCTGCAGCATCCTGCTGAATGTCAGCTAGTGTATTAACCTCTTCACCTTCCCTCTCCAATGTCTCTGACATGCTAAAACTCTTAGATTGTTTCAAAAAGTTTTCCATAGCCGTAGATTTTATCCCTTTGTCTGATTTAGTGTTCTTTCTGGCTGACATATCTGTGATATTATAAGCCTAATCGCCACGTGTGCAGCGATGTGTGTCCTGATCTTATGTAAAGAAGATATTAGGCCTTGTCCCCAATAAATGCACCTCCTCTTAAGTGGGGAGTTAAAATTGTCTCTCAAATATTCCTCAGTCAAGCAGGCCTGGCAATAGTTAACTCTGTGCAGTGTTATACAAGCTACCTCCGTAGTTTGGGGTCTGTTGATTTTAGGTTATTAACCACCTCCCCAGGCCCTTTTTCAAAAATAAAATGTCCGGTAATCTGTTATCTGGCCTTTGAGATCCGAATAGAGAATGGGAATATTTGTCTATATCAAGTCATGCTGTGCGAGTCGGCTATTATGGTGGTATCAGCGCTACCGCACTCATTTCCTCTATCACAGGCCTTTAAGCTTTACTTTGTCACATATGGCTTACCATCTTGTTAATGTCCCTCTTCGTTTCTGCCGCACCGCTTGCCAGCTTAACTGTGTCCCTGTCTGACACTGTGTGTCGGTAGGGGCTAGAGGAGTGAGCTTGATCGTGCAGGGAGCGCCTCCTGTTTGGCGCGTATTAACTGCTACGGAGGATTCCGCCGTTGTTAGGCCTCTGAGTCCGGACCCCGGCACTTGCGTGTAATGTGGCACCAAAGTTTGCCATCTGGGTGACCACTGCCTTGTCAAAGGTGTCGCTACTCAAGTTTTGCTTGTTAGCTGCTTATATGAACAAGTTTTGCAAAGTGTAGCTCATATTCTGCACGGAGCTCCCAAGCTAAGCTGCCATGCTGGAGCTCAGTCAGGCTCTGCCCCCCGCCAATACCTCCTTTAACAGTACACAAAGGTGTTCAAACTTAAATCTGAAGTTTACTTCTTCAGTATCAGATGAAGGAATAATACTATCCGAATCTGAAATTTCACCCTCAGAGGCTACCGACATATCCTCATCAGACTTATGAGGGAGGGCAACCTGCGTAGCAGTAGGTGATACAGAAACCTTACTATCTGAATGTCTAATTTTCCTCTTGTGTTTTCCCAGCATAGGAAAAGCAAATAATGCCGCAGATATCACAGAAGATACCTGTGCAGCAAAATCTGTAGGCAAATAAACTCCTCCAGGAGGCTGAGAAGAACTGCAGAGCACTATATGTGACGCCATAGAGGCTTGGGATGTTTGAGGAGAAAGTTGTGGCATTGCCTGAACAGCATCATCCTGAGCGACATTGGGCTCAGAGGGCAACATTTTATCTTTAAATTGAAGTTTTCTAGCTAAGCATGCAGCACAGAATTGCATAGGCAAAACAATTTGTGCCTCAAGGCATAACAAGCATTTGTCAAAAGACACAGAGTCTTGGTCCATGTCCATAATACTAAATAAAAAATTCCCCAAATTGTAGAATTTTTTAAATACACTGTCACTTTAAGAATTTTTAATACCAAAGCCACTTAACATTATTCAAAAATTCTTTAAAATGATAAACCAATCACCCCCTCTACACCTCAGACAGACTGAGGTGCCTTACCAAAACACTTATACACAATTTGTCTGCAAGAAGTCTCTAAAACGATCATATAGTAGATCGACACTAAAAAGACTGAAATTCAATGACGCCGTTCCACTCCATGAATATCCGACAGCAGAGAGAAGTCACGACCGGCAGAGAGAGGAAACTACGTAGCAAGAAAAGGGAGCGCGTTTCCCTCTGCCTACAACACCGGAGCTTAATTTACACAAATGCTCAAGCAGTCTGTCAGTTAGCCTGTTCTAGCTAAGCAAGCAAATAAAACCAACTGCCAAATTTTAAGTTTATACATAAATCCCTGTTTAAAACATAAGCCACACACATACTAATAAAGTATTTCAACAAAATTAGCACAAAGAGGAAAAAACGTCCCAATAAGGTGAAGATTAACCCCTAGTCTCAACATACATAATGTGCCTGGCCACTGCCAAAGAAAATCCTGTATAAAGGATTTTAAAAATGTCCCCATTTACTGCATATGACATATTCTTCTGAAGACAAGACCTAGAAGACAAAAGCACTTACCTGCAGTCTAGCTGTCCCCCAGAAAGACAGCTCACAAGGTGTGAAAGGACACATACTCCTTACAGAGACCTGTAGAAAAAGAAAGAACAGAGTAACCAACTCTGACTTTCTGTACTATGGGCAGCAATGTGTTCGGAAAGAAAGCAAGGACTACTTCACAACATCCTGACTGTTTAAAAACCACCACTACTCAACTGAAGAGATTGACGTGGACTCAGCTAAACCCAAATCCTTGCTTGCATGGAAAAGTACCCGAAAAAGGAATTAATTTCTTCAGACACCAAACTTCACGTCCTCCATTGACAGAGGCAAAGAGAATGACTGGGGATTGTGGGTAGGGGAGTGACACTTAACAGCTTTGCTGTGTTGCTCTTTGCCTCCTCCTGCTGGCCAAGAGTGATATTCCGACTAGTAATTGTCGTTAACTCTCCATATCGTAGGAAAGAAATAGCCAGCAGGTCCTATTTGTGTCAAAAATACAATTTTCAGCCAACAGGTCCTATTTGTGGCAAAAATAGGATTTTCAGCCAGCAGGTCCTATTTGTAGCAAAAATACAATTTTCAGGCAGCAGGTCCTATTTGTAGCAGAAATACAATTTTCAGCCAGTAGGTCCTATTTGTAGCAAAAATAAAATTTTCAGCCATCAGGTCCTATTTGTGTCAAAAATACAATTTTAAGTCATCAGGTCCTATTTGTAGCAAAAATACAGTGTGTTTTTTGAATAAATATATTATTGTAATTATTATTATCAAAACTGGTGTTTTTTTGTTAGGGGACCATGTCACTTGGAATAAAATTAGAGGTAGCCCTTGCCTTACAAAAGTCTGCCCCCCCCCCCCGATGTAAAGCAAATGTTTTGACTTCACTTTAATTTATAGCAGCACTCCCTTGTAGTTATATTATTGTTTTACATTTAAATATTTTTATTCTGCTCCCATTAATCATCCCTAGTGTCATTTTGAATTTACCTGCATCTTCATTTCTAATCAGTGCAATTCTACACTAGTTGAGTTTTAAAGCTACTTTTGGTTGATGCATATTTTCCTATCACCAGTTACTGTTTGTACCGACAGCCTTCTTAATGAGGTCTTCAGTCAGTCCACTCTGATCCTTCATTTCAAGGTGCAATTTTATCCCTTAGATGGCAGTAGTGCAACATACTGTATGTTTGCTTACACTTGCTTCAGTAATCAATTTGGCATATTTTTCACATTATAAATGTACCCTTTTTTTCTTACTTAACCTGTATTATAAATAAATAATAATAAAATCCCCTATTCTAAAGTTTTGTAAAGTTATATATATATATATATATATATATATATATTTTAAACTTGGTTTACTATTATAGATCCAATTCCACACCTATCAACTAAGGCAAATTATGAATGAAACTGAAATCTTCTGTTTTTTTTTTTTCTTCTAGATTTGGCAGTTCTTTATAAATGTATTAAAGGGCCATGAGACCCAAATTCTTTCTTTCATGACTTTGATAGAGAATGCAATTTTAAACAACTTTCTAATGTACTTCTATTATGTAATTTGCTTCATTCTCTTGATATCCTTTGTTGAAAAGCATATCTAGATATGCTCAGTAGCTGCTGATTGGTCACAGCTCATAGATGCCTCGTTTGATTGGCTCGCCCACGTGCAGTGCTATTTCTTCAACAAAGGATATCTAAATAATGAAGCAAATTAGATAATATAAGTAAATTAGAAAGTTGTTTAAAATTGTATTCTCTATCTGAATCATGAAAGAAAAATTTGGGGTTTAATGTCCCTTTAAAAGGATATGAAACCCATTTTTTCCCTTTGTGATTCAGACAGAGCATACTATTTCTAAAAAAATTCTAATTTACCTTTATTATCAAATTTGCTTAATTTCCATGATATTCTTTGTTGAAGAAATACATACAATAGGTGTCTGGAGCACTACATGGTAGGAAATGATTAACATTCTTGCAAAACTGCTGTCATAGTGCTCCAGAAATGGGCAGGCTTCTAAGCTTACATTTCTGCTTTTCAACAAAAGATACCAAGAGAATGAAGAAAATTGATAATAGAAGTCAATTAGAAAGTTTCTTAAAATTTCATGCGCTATCTGAATCATGAAAGAAAAAAAAATGGGTTTCATATCCCTTTAAATAAATAAACGATTGCACAAATTCCTACAATAAATACCACCAAATTAAATAATCTGCTGTTAAATTAAATCAGACTGACCTAGCCAACTTAAATAGTAATAGTCTGGTAAAAAATTGCAAAATAAGCCCTCTTTCCATGAAGAGAAAAATAAAAGATCCTCAACACATTGACACAAAGGTCAAAAGGGGTCAAAAACACAGGAACGTGAGGAGGAAAAGGTTAGGCTTGAAGGACAACCCTCTCAGTAAAGGCATTTAATGGCATTCAGCTGTTCAGATTCTAAATATGACTTCAAATTACTTTTTTTTTATCTAGTTCTCAGTTCTATCATTCATACTATTAGCCCTTATTTGCTGGGTATACAAGTTTTTACAAATCCACTATACTGTTTGTTTCTAATTTCAAAAGGGAGTCTGGTCTAGCAAAATCTTTTCTAATGGATGCTTTTCCAAAACCATGAATATTTTATACAAACGCAAGTAAATGCCCTATCACATTAAAAAACCAAGGAGCTGTTTCTTTCCTTATTCTTGGTTCTCATATTTTTGCAACTACATTTTCTTAGTCTTAGGGATCACTAATGTAAATTGCCATGATAATATCCTAAAAAGTATCTGGGATGTTGTAGGTTAAGATATTTTCTTGTTTTTGGTTAAAAAAGAGAATTATTTTGAGTCACTAAAGTGGAGATACATTCTTTCAATAAAGTCTGGTGAATTTCTAAAATGTCAAACTTTGGGACACATTCCCCCCCCCCTACATCTAGAGAACCAGATACAATCCCCTCTTCTCAGTAGTTTAATCTTTATGGGCCAAGCTGTCAACACAGGGTGACATGTCATTATATCCAAACAAGAGTGTCTTAATTTATTACATCTGAAAGGCATTTTATATGACAGCTATGTTATGTTTGGTATCAATATAATCCACATGGTTCCACTATGGGAGTAATCAATAGTATATTGTTATTTAATGTACAGTAGAAGTATACAGTGTCATATAATTTGCTACATTCCTTGCTCCCTTTCTGGAAGTGGTCTGACCATAAACCTGACCTCAGCCAAAAAAAAAAAATGTTGAAGCTGACTAAATCATTTTGTCATTTACATTGGAGGCTGCTACAGTATAATTGACCATCTCCCTTAGAACATAGATTTGTGGTGGTATAGTATTAGGATTGGTTATTTTCTCATTTTTATTTTAAACTGTTTACTTTGTGTACTTGTATTTGTTCATTCATTTTTATATAAATGCATTGTGACTATTTTTGTTCATATTCATTTTTGCTAGTTTTGCCTTTGTTTAATATTGAACCACGCTCTAGAGAAGACTATTAGTAAAAGTATTGTGTTTTAGATTGATTTTCCTTTGGCTTTCCCATATAATAATCCTAAAAGGGGGCAGCAGGGATAGCTTTATCTGGGTGGCATTAAAAGGGGAGTTTGGGCATTTTTCTGGGTCTAGGATAGACTAAGGAGTGTTCTCTTAACCCTTGCACTTGCTACTTAACCAAGTCACAGATTTGATTGGAGCAACCTGGCAGATTAAAGTGGAAAGGGTTAATCCTTTACATCACAAACTGGTAAAACTTGCTGGGTTGGTTAACCCTTGCTGTGACAGATATCTCAAAACAATCATCTAATTTAAAATACAAGGTTGTCTCCAATAACAGTAAAAAAACATAATTTATTTAAGAACTCACCTGATAAATTATTTTCTTTCATGGTGGCGAGAGTCCACAAGCTAGTTACTGATGGGAGGGGGGGCACATAAGATACCACAGTCAAAACTGGGGAGGCACTAATAATTTTCACCATTAAATCATACCGTGAAAATAAACTAAATAAATATACATAAATAAGATTCCAAAATACCAGAGTAATGCAATGAAACCTTTTTATTGTACTAACCTAATACATATTTACTTACATACACAGTTACACACATACATACACACACATATATACAAACACACACTATACTGTACATACATACACACACATACATCCCCAAATACATACACACATAAATACACACACACACACACACACATACATACACACAAATACACATGCATACATACATACACACACAAACACATTATATATACATACATACATACATACACATTATAGATACATACAAACACATAGTTATACACACACCGACACATACATACACACACAGAAATACATACATACACACACAAATACACATGCACACATACATACATACACACACACACACACAGATATACATACACAAATACACACACACACATTATACATACATACACACACACCGACACATACACACACACATATACATCATACATACATTATACATACATACACATTATACATACATACATACACATTATACATACATACACACACACACACGTTATACATAAATACATACACACACATACACACACATTATATATACATATACAGACACACACACATTGTACATCTGGTGCTGAAACTTTAAAAAAAATGTTAATTTAAAAATAAAGCAGGAAAATTGTGTCTTCTCTCCCCACTATTAGAAAAGAGAGGGAATACAGCATGTTTAACACTTTTGCATTGATGACATATGTAAATGGTGGAGCAGTTCAGTATCTCATAACATAAGCCCAGAAAAGTGTGCATATATGAAAAGCAGTTTAAAAAGATTTATTGAAATGAGTGCAGCATATGTTGCTAATTACTTATAGAGAACAGAGACACAGATCAGCTCAGCACAATCATAACTGTAATTCCCAGTCAGTTTGAACTAACTTCTTGCAGCAGCCACTGGTTGACATAATTTCTGTCCCTCCTTTCTTCCTGCTTGTAATGGAATATACCATATACAAGAAATAGAGGGGAGAGAAAATGAGATGATTTTATATTCCTGAGCAGCAAGTTAGTGCACTATCACTGTAAAACCCCAAAAGTTATCATAATATAGTGTGTTAAAATTTCTAGATTTAGATTACTGATACTTTATTTGCCTTAATAAATAAATTAATGTGCCTGCTGCTCCCCCTATCCAGTGAAAGTTAAAGGGACAGTCAACACCAGAATGTTTATTGTTTTAAAAGATAGATAATCCCTTTATTACCCATGCCCCAGTTTTGCATAACCAACACTGTTATATTAATATACTTTTTACCTCTGTGATTTCCTTGTATCTAAGCCTCTGCAAACTGCCCCCTTATTTCAGTTCTTTTGACAGACTTGCATTTTAGCCAATTAGTGCTCACTCCTAGGTAACTTCTCGTGCTTGAGCTCAATGTTATCTATATGAAACACATGAACCAATGCCCTCTAGTGGTGAAAAAACTTTCAAAATGTATTTAGATTAGAGGCGACCTTCAAGGTCTAAGAAATTAGCATATGAACGTCCTAGGTTTAGCTTTCAACTAAGAATACCGAGAGAACAAAGCAAAATTAATGATAAAAGTAAATTGGAAAGTTGTTTAAAATTACATACCCTATTTGAATCATGAAAGTTTTTTTTGGACTTGACTCTCCCTTTAAGTGTTCCGGTGATCGAGAGAAAGAGCAGCCAGTGTTTTTTAAACTTTTGACTGCTGTTCTTTAAGATGCTACAGCGACAGGAGCTGAGATTCCTGTCCCCCCCTGCTTAACAGTAGCTAAACTCTTGCAATCCTCTCTGCTCCACCACTGCTGGCATGCCCCACTGTGTGCCGCAAACCTGACCCTCTAGGAGAAGGTATGGCAAGGAGCACACTGACATTTAATGATGAATGAGTGAAAGGTAAAAATAAAAAAACATACCAGACACACACAGTAGCCTTCTGCTGCACTGCTTAATGGTAGAGTCTGTTACAGAGTAAGCCGACAGCCATGTCCTAGTAGTAAGTAACCCTATTGTTGTGTGAGTGACTTACCCCCAGATCTTCATTTTCTTTGCTGCCTGCTGGTCCTGGCTGCTCCTTCCCTGCTCTCTAGCTTGACCTGTACAGTGCCTGGATGGCTCATCCCTCTCCAGTCTCTGGTCTGTTCCTTGTGCTGTGAAGGAACGTGACCGGCTGGCTGGAACTAGAGGAGGGGCTACTAGCATAGCAAATAGCCGCATGGGGTGTATTGGAGCAGTGTGCTGCTGTGTGTAGGGGATGCGCGCTGCACATATTATTACTACTCAATCTCAGTCCTGTCATTCTCAAAATAAAAAAACTTCACATAAGCGGAAGGGGGGGCAGATGGGGTGGAAATAATAATTTAAGGGGGGGAATTGCCCCCCATTGCCCCTGTAGCGATGCCACTGCTCATACCACAGTTTAACGTATAGCCAATTTAGTGAGATGTATAAGGAGTAAAAGCTTAAAAAGAGGAACAGCATAAATAATGTGCTTTATTCAAAAAAAATCATAACCCCCAAAAAATGGTTGGTCTCGTGGACACTCGCCACCATGAAAGAAATTAATTTATCAGGTAAGTTCTTACATAAATTATGTTTCTTTCATGTAATTAGCAAGAGTCCATGAGCTAGTGACGTATGGGATATACATTCCTACCAGGAGGGGCAAAGTTTCCCAAACCTCAAAATGCCTATAAATACACCCCTCACCACACCCACAATTCAGTTTTACAAACTTTGCCTCCCATGGAGGTGGTGAAGTAAGTTTGTGCTAGATTCTACGTTGATATGCGCTTCGCAGCAGGCTGAAGCCCGGTTTTCCTCTCAGAGTGCAGTGAATGTCAGAGGGATGTGAAGAGAGTATTGCCTATTTGAATACCATGGTCTTCCTCTAGGGGATCTATTTCATAGGTTCTCTGTTATCGGTCGTAGAGATTTCTTCTCCTACCTCCCTGTTCAGATCGACGATATACTCTTATATACCATTACCTCTACTGATTCTCGTTTCAGTACTGGTTTGGCTATCTACTATATGTAGATGAGTGTCTTAGGGTAAGTAAGTCTTATTTCTATTTATGACACTTCAAGCTATGGTTGGGCGCTTTATATGTAAAGTTCTAAATATATGTGTTTAAACTTATATTTGCCATGATTCAGGATAACCAGTATTCCTTCATTCAGACTGTCAGTTTCATTTTTTTGGGAAAATGCATATAAATTTTATTTTTCTTACTTTAAAATTTTCAATTGACTTTTTTTCAAAAATTGCGGGCTGTTAGGCTCGCGGGTGCAGAAAATGCTTCTATTTATTGCGTCATTCTTGGCGCTAGACTTTTTTGGCGAAAAATTTCATAATTTCCAGCGTCATAGTTGGCGCCGGAAGTTTTCCAGTAATTGCGGCATTTTTTTGACGTATGTGTATTGCGGACGGTTTTTTGGCGCCAAAAAATATGGGCGTCATTCTTGGCGCCAAAATATGTGGGCGTTATACTTGGCCCCAAAAATGTGGGCATCATACTTGGCGCCAGTTTTTTTCACATTATTTCAGTCTCACTTTTTAGTTGCTTCTGGTTTTCTAGAGGCTTGTTTAATTTTACATTTTTTCCCATTCCTGAAACTGCCATTTAAGGAATTTGATAATTTTGCTTTATATGTTGTTTTTTCTTTTACATATTGCAAGATGTCACTACCTGACCCTGGATCAGAATCTACTTCTGGAAAAGCGCTGCCTGATGTCGGTTCTACCAAAGCTAAGTGCATTTGTTGTAAACTTTTGGTAACTGTTCCTCCGGCTGTAGTTTGTGTTAGTTGTCATGATAAGCTATCCAACGCTGATAATATTTCCATTAGTAATTATCCATTACCTGTTGTTGTTCCTTCAACATCTAATGTTCAGGATGTTCCTGTTAATGTTAAAGAATTTGTTTCTAATTCTATTCGGAAGGCTCTGTCTGTTATTCCTCCTTCTAGTAAACGTAAGAGGTCTTTTAAAACTTCACATATTTCAGATGAATTTTTAAATGACTGCCATCATTCTGACTTATCTATTTCTGATGAGAATCTATCTGGTTCAGAAGATTCTACCTCAGATATTGACACTGATAAATCTTCATATTTATTTAAGATGGAGTTATTCGTTCTTTACTTAAAGGGACAGTATACACTCATTTTCAGATAACTGCATGTAATAGACACTACTATAAAGAATAAGATTCACAGATACTAATATAAAAATTCAGTATAAAACTGTTTAAAAACTTACTTAGAAGCTGTCAGTTTGGCTCTGTTGAAAAGGCTGCTGGAAAGCCCACTGCAAGTGGCAAATAAGACACTCCCCCCCTCCCCCTTCTTTTGCATATGAAAAGACCCTTTACAACACAAACAGGAGCAAGCTGGAGTAGGTAGCTGAGGCGTATTCACATAAAACTTTGGGGCTTGGTTTAGGAGTCTGAAAATCAGCAGCAATGTTATTTAAAAAATCAGCAAACTATACATTAATTAAAACAAAAACTTTAAGGGCTATATAAATAGATCATCTACAAAACATTTATGCAAAGAAAAAATGAGTGTATAATGTCCCGTTAAAGAAGTGTTGATTGCATTAGATATGGAGGAGTCTAGTCCTCTTGATATTAAAACTACTAAGCATTTAAAATCAATTTTTAAACCTCATGTAGTTATTCCAGAAGTTTTTTTCCAGTTCCTGATGCATTTCAGAAGTAATTTCTAGGGAATGGAATAGTCTGGGTACTTCATTTACTCCTCCAAGGTTTAGGAAATTGTACCTTTGCCATCTGATAAGATTAGAGTTTTGGAGAAAATCCCCAAAGTTGATGGGGCTATCTCTACTCTTGCCAAACGTACTACTATTCCTACGCAGATAGTACTTTGTTTAAGGATCCTTTAGATAGGAAGCTTGAATCCTTTCTAAGGAAGGCTTATTTATGTTCAGGGGTAATCTTCTTTGAGTCCTGCTATTTCTTATGGCTGATTTGCTGTAGCCTTCAACTTTCTGGTTGGAGGCTTTAGCGCAACAAGTGGTCAGACCATAATGCTTATAGCATTGTTAAACTCCTTCAACATGCTAATAGCTTTATTTGTGATGCCAATTTTCGATATCATTAGAATTGATGTCAGGTAATATGTCTTTAGCTATTTTAGCCAGAAAGAGCTTTATGGCTTAAGTCTTGGAATGCAGATATGACTTCTAAGTCAACTTTGCATTTCTCTTTCTTTCCAAGGTAAGAGCATTATTTGGGTTCTCAGGTTAGACTCAATAATTTCTGACTGTTACTGGGGGGAAGGGAGCCTTATTTACACTCAGGATAAAAAATCTAAAGGTAAATATAGGGCTGCTAATTCGTTTTCATTCCTTTTCGTCAGAATAAGGAACAAAAGCCTGATCCTTCCTCTAAAGGAACAGTTTCCGTTTTGGAAACCTTCCTCCAGTCTGGAATAAATCCAAGCCTTTAGAAAGTCAAAACCAGCTCCCAAATCCACATGAAGGTGCGGCCCTCATTCCAGCACAGCTGGTAGGGGCAGGTTACGATTTTTCAAAGATGTTTGGATCAATTCGATTCAAAGTCTTTGGATTCAGAACATTGTTTCACAAGGGTACAGAATAAGGTTTCAAGGTAAGACCCGCCTGTGAGAAGATTCTTTCTTTCACGCATTCCAGTAAACCTAGGTAAAGGCTCACGCGTTTTCTGAAATTGTTTCAGATCTGGAGTCAGCTGGTGTAATTGTGCCAGTTCCAGTTCTGGAACAGGACCTGGGGTTTTATTCAGAATCTGTTCATTGTTCCAAAGAAGGAGAATTCTTTCAGACCAGTTCTGGATCCAAAAATATATGAATCGTTTATGTAAGGATACCAACATTCAAGATGGTGACTATAAGGACTATTCGTGCCTTTTTGTTCAGCAAGGGCATTATATGTCCACAATAGACTTACAGGATGCATATCTTCATATTCCAATTCATCCGGACCATTATCAGTTTCCTGAGATTCTCTTTTCTAGACAAGCATTACCAGTTTGTTGCTCTTCCTTTTGGCCTAGCAACAGCTCCAAGGATCTTTTCACAGGTTATCGGTGCCCTTCTTTCTGTAATCAGGTAGCAGGGTATTGCGGTATTTCCTTATTTGGACGATATCTTGGTACTTGCTACAGTCTTTACATTTCTGCAGAATCTCACAACTTGTGTTGTTTCTTCAAAGACATGGTTGGAGGATCAATTTACCAAAGTGTTCCTTGATTCCTCAGACAAGGTTACCTTTTTTGGGTTTCTAAATAGATTCAGTGTCCATGACTTTGTCTCAGAAACAGAAAAGAGACGTCTGAAATTGGTTTCAGCTTGTCGAAACCTTCTTCTCAATCTTTCCCTTCGGTAGCTTTGTGCATCGAAATTTTAGGTCTCATGACTGCTGCATCGGACGCAATCCCTTTTGCTCGTTAGTTCGACATGAGATTTCTTTAGCTTTGTATGCTGAACCAATGGTGCAGGGATTATACAAAGATATCACAATTAATATCCTTAAATCCCAATGTTCGATCTTCTCTGACTTGGTGGTTAGATCACCATCGTTTAGTTCAAGGGGCCTCTTTTGTTCGTCCAACCTGGACTGTGATCTCAACAGATGCTAGTCTTTCAGGTTGGGGAGCTGTATGGGGATCTCTGACAGTGCAGGGGGTTTGGGAATCTCAGGAGGTAAGATTACCAATCAACATTTGGAACTCTGTGCGATATTCAGAGCTCTTCAGTTCTGGCCTCTTCTGAAGAGAGAATCGTTTATTTGTTTCAGACAGACAATGTCACAACCGGAGGCATATGTCAGTCATCAAGGGGGGGACTCACAGTCCTCAGGCTATGAAAGAAGTATCTCGGATACTTGTATGGCGGAATCCAGCTCCTGTCTAATTTCTGCGGTTCACATCCCAGGTATAGACAATTGGGAAGCGGATTATCTCAGTCGCCAGACGTTACATCCGGGCGAATGGTCTCTTCACCCAGAGGTATTTCTTCAGATTGTTCAAATCTGGGGGCTTCCAGAAATAGATCTGATGGCCTCTCATCTAAACAAGAAACTTCCCAGGTATCTGTCCAGATCCAGGGATCCTCAGGCGGAAGCAGTGGACGCTTTGTCACTTCCTTGGAATTATCAACCTGCTTATATCTTTCCGCCTCTAGTTCTTCTTCCAAGAGTGATTTCCTAAATCCTAATGGAGCGTTCGTTTGTACTGCTGGTGGCTCCAGCATGCCACACAGGTTTTGGTATGCGGATCTCGTTCGGATGGCAAGTTGCCAACCTTGGACACTTCCGTTAAGGCCAGACCTTCTGACTCAAGGCCCATTTTTCCATCAGGATCTCAAATCATTAAATTTGAAGGTATGGAGATTGAACGCTTAATACATAGTCATAGAGGTTTCTCTGACTCAGTGATTAATACTATGTTACAGGCTCGTAAATCTGTGTCTAGAAAGATCTATTACCGAGTCTGGAAGACTTACATTTCTTGGTGTTCTTCACATAAATTCTCTTGGCATTCTTTTAGAGTTCCTAGAATTTTACAATTTCTTCAAGATGGTTTGGTTAAGGGTTTGTCTGCAAGTTCCTTGAAAGGACAAATCTTTGCTCTTTCGGTTCTTTTTCACAGAAAGATTGCTAATCATCCTGATATTCATTGTTTTGTACAGGCTTTGGTTCATATCAAGCCTGTCATTAAGTTAATCTCTCCTCCTTGGAGTCTCAATTTGGTTCTGAGGGCTTTACAGGCTCCTCCGTTTGAACCTATGCATTCTCTGGATATTAAATTACTTTCCTGGAAAGTTTTGTTCCTTTTGGCCATCTCTTCTGCTAGAAGAGTTACTGAGTTATTTGCTCTTTCTTGTGAATCTCCTTTTCTGATTTTTCATCAGGATAAGGCGGGGTTGCGGACTTCATTTAATTTTTTACCTAAGGTTGTGAATTCTAACAACATTAGTAGAGAAATTGTTGTCCCTTCATTGTGTCCTAATCCTAAGAATTCTCTAGAGAGATCTTTACATTCTTTGGATATAGTAAGAGCTTTGAAATATATTGAAGCTACTAAAGATTTCAGAAAGACTTCTAGTCTATTTGTTATATTTTCTGGTTCTAGGAAAGGTCAGAAGGCTTCTGCCATTTCTTTGGCGTCTTGGTTAAAGTCTTTGATTCATCATGCTTATGTAGAGTCGGGTAAATCGCCACCTCAAAGGATTACGGCTCATTCTACTAGGTCAGTTTCTACTTCCTGGGCTTTTAGGAATGAAGCTTCTGTTGATCAGATTTGCAAAGCAGCAACTTGGTCTTCTTTGCATACTTTTACTAAATTCTACCATTTTGATGTTTTCTCTTCTGAAGCAGTTTTTGGTAGAAAAGTACTTCAGGCAGCTGTTTCAGTTTGATTCTTCTGCTTATAATTTCAGTTTTTCTCATAAGATTAAAACGTTTTGATTTGGGTTGTGGATTATTTTTTCAGCGGAATTGGCTGTCTTTATTTTATCCCTCCCTCTCTAGTGACTCTTGCGTGGAAGTTCCACATCTTGGGTATCTGCTATCCCATACGTCACTAGCTCATGGACTCTTGCTAATTACCTGAAAGAAAACATAATTTATGTAAGAACTTACCTGATAAATTCATTTCTTTCATATTAGCAAGAGTCCATGAGGCCCACCCTTTTTGTGGTGGTTATGATTTTTTTGTATAAAGCACAATTATTCCAATTCCTTATTTTTTGATGCTTTCGCTCCTTTTTTATCACCCCACTTCTTGGCTATTCGTTAAACTGAATTGTGGGTGTGGTGAGGGGTGTATTTATAGGCATTTTGAGGTTTGGGAAACTTTGCCCCTCCTGGTAGGAATGTATATCCCATACGTCACTAGCTCATGGACTCTTGTTAATATGAAAGAAATGAATTTATCAGGTAAGCTCTTACATAAATTATGTTTTTCTTTCATATAGGTCGTAAGAATCCACAAGCTGTTTACTGATGGGATATAATACCCAAGATGTGGAAGTCCACGAGTAACTATAGTGGGAGGGATACAATTAAAACAGCTATTTCCGCGGAGAAATTAAATTTAAAAAAAAAAAAAATTCTTAAAAATTAAAAAAAATTAAATCATAGGCACTTAAATCAAGCTGAGACAGCTGCTTGAAGAACCTTTCTACCAAAAGCTGTTTCCAAAGAAGCATAAACATCAAAATGGTCAAATTTAGTACATGTATGCAAAGAAGACCAAGTGGCTGCTTTGCAGATTTTATCAACTGAAGCTTCATTCTTGAAAGCCCAAGATGTGGCAACTGATCTTGTAGAATGAGCTGTTATTCTCTGAGGCGGAGACTGGCCCGCCTCCAAATAAGCTTTGTGAATCAGAAGTTTCAACCAAGATACCAAAGAAATGGCAGAGGCTTTCTGACCTTTTCTGGAACCAGAAAAAATAACAAATAGACTAGAGGTATTTCTGAAATCTTTAGTAGCCTCAACATAATATTTCAAAGCTCTTACCACATCCAAAGAATGTGAAGACCTTTCAAGAGTATTCTTAGGATTAGGACACATGAAAGGAACAATAATTTCCTTATTAATGTTGTTAGAATTCACAACTTTAGGCAAAAATTTAAACAAAGTCAGCAAAACAGCTTTATCTTGATGGAAAATCAGATAAGTAGACTTGCAAGAGAGAGCAAACAATTCAGAAACTCTTCTAGCAGAAGAGCTAGCCAAGAGAAATAATGTCCAAAGAATGCATAGGCTCAGAAGGAGGAGCTGGCCTGAAGTCTTTAATACCAAATTTAGATTCCAAGGAGGAGAGATAGATTTAATAACAGGTTTGATACGAGACAACGCCTGTACAAAACAGTGGACATCAGGAAGATTAGCAATCTTTCTGTGAAATAAAAAAGAAAGAGCAGAGATTTGTCCTTTCAAAGTATTTGCAGACAAAGCTTTATCCAAACCATCCTGAAGTAACTGTAGAATCCTAGGAATTCTAAAAGAATGCCAAGAATAATCATGAGTGGAACACCATGAAATATAGGTTTTCCAAACCTTGTGATATATTTTCCTTGAAATAGGCTTAAGAGTCTGTATTATAGTGTTAATCACAGAGTCAGAGAAACCTCTATGACTAAGGACTAAGCGTTCAATTTCCATGCCTTCAAAAAGAGATTTGAGATCTGGATGGAAAAAAGGCCTTGAGACAGAAGTTCTGGTGTTAGAGGAAGTGACCAAGGTTGGCAACTGGACATTCGGACAAGGTCCACATACCAGAACCTGTGAGGCCTTGCTGGTGCTATCAGAAACACATAAGATTGTTTCATTTTGATCTTTGAGATCACTCTTGGAAGAAAATTTAAGCAGGTTGGTAAAACCATGGAACTGCTAGAGCATCCATCAATTTTCGCCTGAGGATCCCTGGACCTGGAGAGCTATCTGGGAAGTTTCTTGTTTAGATGAGAGGCCATCAGATCTATGTCTGGAAGACCCCACATCTGCACAATCTGATAGAACACATCTGCATTGAGACCACTCCCCCGGATGTAGAGTCTGACGGCTAAGATAATCCGATTCCCAATTGTCTACACCTGGTATATGAATCGCAGTGATTAGACAAGAGTTGGATTCTGCCCAAGAAAGTATTAGAGATACTTCTTTCATTGCTATGGGACTGTGAGTCCCCCCTTAATGATTGACATATGCCACTGTTGTGACATTGTCTGTTTGAAACCGAATATACGTTTCTCTCTTTAATAGAGGCCAAGCTTGAAGAGCTCTGAAAATAGCACAGAGTTCTAAGATATTGTTTGGTAACCCCGCCTCTCGAGGATTCCAAACTCCTTGTGCTGTCAGAGACTCCCAAACAACTCCCCAACCTGTGAAACTTGCATCTGTTGTGATCACAGTACAGGTAGGACGAACAAAGGAGGCCCCTTAAACAATAAAGAGATGGTTTAACCACCAAGTCAGAGAGAGTTGAGTGTTGGGATTTAAGTATATCAGTTGTGATATCTGAGTATAATCCCTGCACCATTGGTACAACATGCAAAGCTGTAGAGGTCTCATATGAAAACGAGCAAAAGGGATTGTGTCTGATGCTGCAATCATGAGACTTAAAATTTCCATGCACATAGCCACTGAAGGGAATGATAGAGACTGAAGGTTTAGACAAGATGAAACCAATCTCAAATGTCTCTTTTCTATTAGGGATAGAGTCATGGACACTGAATCTATCTGGAAACCTAAAAAGGTGACCTTTGCCTTAGGAATCAAGAAACTCTTTGGTAAATTGATCCTCCAACCATGTCTTTAAAGAAACAACATAAGTTGTTTCATGTGAGATTCTGCTAAATGAAAAAATTGAGCTAGTACCAAGATATCGTCAGAATAAGTAAACAACGCAATACCCTGATCTCTGATTACAGATAGAAGGACACCTAGAACTTTTGAGATTATTCTTGGTGCTGCTGCAAGGCCAAGCGCAAGAGCGACAAATTGGTAATGCTTGTTTAGAAAAGAGAATCTCAGAAATCGATAGTGATTTGGATGAATCGGAATGTAAAGGTAAGCGTCCTTTAAGATTGTGAACATGAAGTGACCTTGCTGAACAAAAGGCAGAATAGTCCTTATAGTCCCCATCTTGAAAGTTGGGGACGCTTACAAAACGATTTAAACTTTTCAGATCTAAAATTGGTCTGAAAGAATTTTCCTTCTTTGGTACAATGAATATATTTGAATAAAAACCCAATCCTTGTTCCTGCTGTGAAACTGGGACAATTACCCCTGAAAGTTCTAGATCTGAAACACATTTCAGAAAGGCTTGAGCTTTTTGTTGTATGAGTAAGAAAGAATCTTCAATAGAGCAAATTAGATGGCAGCACTCAACTGGAGTGCTGCCATCTAATTTGCTCTATTGGGTTAGCTTTTGGGACTTTTTGTGTGAGGTCCTGGATTGCGTTGTCCCCCACTGGATACAAAGGTGCTAGAGATAATCTTTTTTGAGAAAGAATCTTCCCAAGGGAGGTCTTATTCTGAATCCTATTCGATATCCCTGAGAGATTATATTCTGATTCCACTGGTTCACCCAAAAATTTTCTCCCCTTTAAATTGTTCCCAATGATTCATTTTACCTGCTGGAGTGTTTAAAATTGTTTACAAGTAGCTCCTTTACTCCTATTTTGGCATTTGAAATAGCTGATTTATCCTGTGGTATCCAAACCTACACTGAAAGTTTCTATACTGGAGTATATTCTATTGAATAGCCTAAGTAAACACAGCCAGCAGAAGAGATTACACTATCAGTGGGGGGGCAGGATAGTTAAGTAATAAAATTATAATTTTCCATTGTTCTCTCTAAGTATTGAGCTTTGGTTTTCTAGACAAATATAAGATAAGGAAGCAAGTCTGTGTACAGAAAGTGATAACATAATGATATTACCTGAAGCTCAACCCATTGTTATAGGCTGTGCTTTAAAAGCACAAAACCAGCTACTTCATATACACAAATAAACCTGAAAATGCAATTTGTAATACATTTTATACTCTGCAGCTGGTATAAAAAGTAATTGAAAATACATTCATATAAAAACAATTTTACAGTGTACTGTCCCTTTACAACATCAAAAGATAGCATCGCAAATAAAATGATTTTCATGTTGAAGTAAGAGAATAATGTTAAATAATTCTGGGTCTAAAGGCAACTGCTGAGCTTAAACTGCCCATCCAAAATATAGAGGCAGCAGCAACATCAGCGATAGATATAACTGATCTAAGAATAAAGCCAGTATGCAAATAAGCCCTTCTAAGATATGATTCAAGTTTTCTATCTAAAGGGTTTAAAAAGAAGTGCTGTCCTCTATAGAAACGGCCGTACCCCCGGCAAGAGTGAAAATAGCCCCAACAACTTTAGGGACTGTTTCCCAACGTTCCAAATTAGCAATAGGTAAAGAATATAATTTTTAAAATCTAGAAGAAGGATTAAAAGAAGTACCAGGCTTAGACCATTCTTTAGCAATGAGATTAGAGATAGCGTCTGGAATAGGAAATACTTTAGAAGTAATAACAGTAGTCTTAAATACAGAATTTAAATGATTACTAGGTCTATCATCAGGAGTTTTAGGCTCCTCAATCACTAAAGTAAAAAATACTTCCTTAAAAAGAGGTAAAATAGATTAAATTAAAAAAAAAAAAAAAGATTTGTCAATCTCTGTCTCTGATGTAAGATCCTCCGAATCAGAGGAACCCATCAGTAGAAGATACGTCAGTATGCTCTCGGTCAGTACTACAGTAAATACACTAGATTTAAGAATATAATGCAAAACCCTTTAACATTTATTTGAAGGCAGAATAGCAGACATAGCCTTCTCTATGGCTGTAGCAATACAATCTTTAATTGCTGCAGAAATGCCCTCTGCATTAGACTGGAATTATTAACAGTGATAGCATTTATATTCAAAGAAATATTGTCAGAATGTAACAAAATATTAAAACAATAGCCACATAATTGAGCTGAAGAAATCAGATCAGCCTTTAACAAGAAGCACGCTTATCTTTTGTAGAAATATGTTCGGGCAGCTCAGTTTCTATGGTAACTTCTGAGGCAGGTTCAGTTTGAGACGTACTTGCAAAAAACAAAAAATATAAAATATTTAAATAGTTTGCAATTTTATATCTATGCTCCTATATATATCAGGCTTGAGAGAGTGGGAAACAGTGCTAATATAAAAAAGGAAGCATTGAAATAAGCAGTGATATTGCAAGTGCTGCATATACAGTAGCTTTCTAACAAAAAATGAAAACACAGGGCGATTTAGGGGTGGAGATTTTTGAAGACGTGCCAAGACATGATTTAAACTCAAACAAACCTGTTGTGCATCTATAAGGAGCACTAAACAACTGACTCAAAGCATATAAATAAACAATATATAACAATTTTACTTAAAAAGTGCCTAATCCATAGCTGAGAGTGTGTTTGTTAAAAAAGATACATTTTCATACTTACCTTTAAGACACCCATCCACATATAGCAGACAGCCAAACCAGTACTGAAACATATCAGCAGAGGTAATGGTACAAGAGTATATTGTCAATCTATAAAGGGAGGTAGCAGATGAATCCCTGCGACCGATTTAAAGAGAGCCTAATGAAAAGCTTTTCCATAGGCGAAAACATGGTATCATCAGGCAATACTCCCGTCACATCCCTCAACAAATACTGCACTTAGGCCTAGATTTAGAGTTCGGCGGTAGCCGTCAAAACCAGCGTTAGAGGCTCCTAACGCTGGTTTTGGCCGCCCGCTGGTATTTGGAGTCAGTGATTAAAGGGTCTAACGCTCACTTTGCAGCCGCGACTTTTCCATACCGCAGATCCCCCTACGCCATTTGCGTAGCCTATCTTTTCAATGGGATCTTTCTAACGCTGGTATTTAGAGTCGTTTCTGCAGTGAGCGTTAGAGCTCTAACGACAAGATTCCAGCCGCCTGAAAAAAGCAGGAGTTAAGAGCTTTCTGGCTAACGCCGGTTTATAAAGCTCTTAACTACTGTACCCTAAAGTACACTAACACCCATAAACTACCTATGTACCCCTAAAACCGAGGTCCCCCCACATCGCCGCCACTCGATTAAAATTTTTAACCCCTAATCTGCCGACCGCCACCTACGTTATACTTATGTACCCCTAATCTGCTGCCCCTAACCCCGCCGACCCCTATATTATATTTATTAACCCCTAACTTGCCCCCCACAACGTCGCCGCAAGCTACTTAAAATAATTAACCCCTAATCTTCCGACCGCAAATCGCCGCCACCTACGTTATCCCTATGTACCCCTAATCTGCTGCCCCTAACATCGCCGACCCCTATGTTATATTTATTAACCCCTAATCTGCCCCCCACAACGTCGCCGACACCTACCTACACTTATTAACCCCTAATCTGCCGAGCGGACCTGAGCGCTACTATAATAAAGTTATTAACCCCTAATCCGCCTCACTAACCCTATCATAAATAGTATTAACCCCTAATCTGCCCTCCCTAACATCGCCGACACCTACCTTCAATTATTAACCCCTAATCTGCCGACCGGAGCTCACCGCTATTCTAATAAATGTATTAACCCCTAAAGCTAAGTCTAACCCTAACACTAACACCCCCCTAAGTTAAATATAATTTTTATCTAACGAAATAAATTAACTCTTATTAAATAAATGATTCCTATTTAAAGCTAAATACTTACCTGTAAAATACATCCTAATATAGCTACAATATAAATTACATTTATATTATAGCTATTTTAGGATTAATATTTATTTTACAGGCAACTTTGTAATTATTTTAACCAGGTACAATAGCTATTAAATAGTTAAGAACTATTTAATAGTTACCTAGTTAAAATAATTACAAATTTACCTGTAAAATAAATCCTAACCTAAGATATAATTAAACCTAACACTACCCTATCAATAAAATAATTAAATAAACTACCTACAATTACCTACAATTAACCTAACACTACACTATCAATAAATTAATTAAACACAATTGCTACAAATAAATACAATTAAATAAACTATCTAAAGTACAAAAAATAAAAAAGAACTAAGTTACAGAAAATAAAAAAATATTTACAAACATAAGAAAAATATTACAACAATTTTAAACTAATTACACCTACTCTAAGCCCCCTAATAAAATAACAAAGACCCCCAAAATAAAAAATTCCCTACCCTATTCTAAAATACAAAAATTACAAGCTCTTTTACCTTACCAGCCCTGAACAGGGCCCTTTGCGGGGCATGCCCCAAGAATTTCAGCTCTTTTGCCTGTAAAAAAAAACATACAATACCCCCCCCCCAACATTACAACCCACCACCCACATACCCCTAATCTAACCCCAAACCCCCTTAAATAAACCTAACACTAATCCCCTGAAGATCTTCCTACCTTGTCTTCACCATCCAGGTATCACCGATCCGTCCTGGCTCCAAGATCTTCATCCAACCCAAGCGGGGGTTGGCGATCCATAATCCGGTGCTCCAAAGTCTTCCTCCTATCCGGCAAGAAGAGGACATCCGGACCGGCAAACATCTTCTCCAAGCGGCATCTTCTATGTTCTTCCATCCGATGACGACCGGCTCCATCTTGAAGACCTCCAGCGCGGATCCATCCTCTTCTTCCGACGACTAGACGACGAATGACGGTTCCTTTAAGGGACGTCATCCAAGATGGCGTCCCTCGAATTCCGATTGGCTGATAGGATTCTATCAGCCAATCGGAATTAAGGTAGGAATTTTCTGATTGGCTGATGGAATCAGCCAATCAGAATCAAGTTCAATCCGATTGGCTGATCCAATCAGCCAATCAGATTGAGCTCGCATTCTATTGGCTGTTCCGATCAGCCAATAGAATGCGAGCTCAATCTGATTGGCTGATTGGATCAGCCAATCGGATTGAACTTGATTCTGATTGGCTGATTCCATCAGCCAATCAGAATATTCCTACCTTAATTCCGATTGGCTGATAGAATCCTATCAGCCAATCGGAATTCGAGGGACGCCATCTTGGATGACGTCCCTTAAAGGAACCGTCATTCGTCGTCTAGTCGTCGGAAGAAGAGGATGGATCCGCGCTGGAGGTCTTCAAGATGGAGCCGGTCGTCATCGGATGGAAGAACATAGAAGATGCCGCTTGGAGAAGATGTTTGCCGGTCCGGATGTCCTCTTCTTGCCGGATAGGAGGAAGACTTTGGAGCACCGGATTATGGATCGCCAACCCCCGCTTGGGTTGGATGAAGATCTTGGAGCCAGGACGGATCGGTGATACCTGGATGGTGAAGACAAGGTAGGAAGATCTTCAGGGGATTAGTGTTAGGTTTATTTAAGGCGGTTTGGGTTAGATTAGGGGTATGTGGGTGGTGGGTTGTAATGTTGGGGGGGGGTATTGTATGTTTTTTTTTACAGGCAAAAGAGCTGAAATTCTTGGGGCATGCCCCGCAAAGGGCCCTGTTCAGGGCTGGTAAGGTAAAAGAGCTTGTAATTTTTGTATTTTAGAATAGGGTAGGGAATTTTTTATTTTGGGGGTCTTTGTTATTTTATTAGGGGGCTTAGAGTAGGTGTAATTAGTTTAAAATTGTTGTAATATTTTTCTTATGTTTGTAAATATTTTTTTATTTTCTGTAACTTAGTTCTTTTTTATTTTTTGTACTTTAGATAGTTTATTTAATTGTAGTTATTTGTAGCAATTGTGTTTAATTAATTTATTGATAGTGTAGTGTTAGGTTAATTGTAGGTAATTGTAGGTAGTTTATTTAATTATTTTATTGATAGGGTAGTGTTAGGTTTAATTATATCTTAGGTTAGGATTTATTTTACAGGTAAATTTGTAATTATTTTAACTAGGTAACTATTAAATAGTTCTTAACTATTTAATAGCTATTGTACCTGGTTAAAATAATTACAAAGTTGCCTGTAAAATAAATATTAATCCTAAAATAGCTATAATATAAATGTAATTTATATTGTAGCTATATTAGGATTTATTTTACAGGTAAGTATTTAGCTTTAAATAGGAATCATTTATTTAATAAGAGTTAATTTATTTCGTTAGATAAAAATTATATTTAACTTAGGGGGGTGTTAGTGTTAGGGTTAGACTTAGCTTTAGGGGTTAATACATTTATTAGAATAGCGGTGAGCTCCGGTCGGCAGATTAGGGGTTAATAATTGAAGGTAGGTGTCGGCGATGTTAGGAAGGGCAGATTAGGGGTTAATACTATTTATGATAGGGTTAGTGAGGCGGATTAGGGGTTAATACATTTATTATAGTAGCGCTCAGGTCCGCTCGGCAGATTAGGGGTTAATAAGTGTAGGTAGGTGTCGGCGACGTTGTGGGGGGCAGATTAGGGGTTAATAAATATAACATAGGGGTCGGCGATGTTAGGGCAGCAGATTAGGGGTACATAGGGATAACGTAGGTGGCGGCGGTTTACGGAGCGGCAGATTAGGGGTTAAAAGTGTAATGCAGGGGTCAGCGATAGCGGGGGCGGCAGATTAGGGGTTAATAAGTGTAAGATTAGGGGTGTTTAGACTCGGGGTACATGTTAGAGTGTTAGGTGCAGACGTAGGAAGTGTTTCCCCATAGGAAACAATGGGGCTGCGTTAGGAGCTGAACGCTGCTTTTTTGCAGGTGTTAGGTTTTTTTTCAGCTCAAACAGCCCCATTGTTTCCTATGGGAGAATCGTGCACGAGCACGTTTTTGAGGCCGGCCGCGTCCGTAAGCAACTCTGGTATCGAGAGTTGCATTTGCGGTAAATATGCTCTACGCTCCTTTTTTGGAGCCTAACGCAGCATTTGTTTGAACTCTCGATACCAGAGTTAAATTTATGGTGCGGCCAGAAAAAAACCCGCGGAGCGTTAACAGCCCTTTTACCGCCAAACTCCAAATCTAGCCGTTAGAGAGGAACTGGGCTTCAATATGCTTAGAAGCGCCATTCACTGAAGATATCTAGCACGTCATGCTTCACCACCTCCTAAGGAGGAAACGTTTTTAAAACAGGTATGAGTGAGGTGGGAGGTGTATTTATAGGAATTTGAGGTTTGGGAAACTGTGCCCCCACCTGGTAGGAATGTATATCCCATCAGTAACTAGCTCGTGGACTCTCGGCACCTATATGAAAGAAAAAAGAGGCTGATTTGCCCAAGGTAGAAGTTTCCTGCAACTAATGAGTGCTGTGATTTTCAGGCATGTCAGCTTGTCTCAATACGGAACTAGCTATGAGAGTACAGAACAATTTTTCCAGCATCAAATCAGAAAGCATTACCAGTGCTGCTTTCATCAAGCAATCAAGGAGAACATCATGGGTGTTTAGTTGAGGCTAGTGCCCCCCTTGAATTTAGTTCCTTATATTTAGGCAAATGCATCTGCTTGGTGCTGCACTGGAATGAGGGAATTCATGTTTACAATGGATATAGGAAGCAAAAAGAAGATTGTGAAGCTGTTTTGCATATCCTTCTTACCCAGAATCTCCCTCTCCAGTGGAAACGTATATAGTTTTTTGGGGTTTTTTTTTGTTTTGGAGGAAAAAATTGTGCAGGTGTGCTATATAATGATCTATGTGTATCAGTTGACTCATAAGTACACAAAAAAAACTTTAAAAAATAATCTTGCCACATATATCAATACAATATCAGACGCATTTGTCTAATGGAGATATTGAAACATTTTTTTATTTTCCAAGACTCTGTACAGTACATTGTCAGTGAATACAAATCATTTTGCATAATATAAAGAGGAAAAAACAAACAAAATAGAGACTTTTAACTATTCAAGTCATAACAAATTATCCATTATCTCAAACAGTGCGGGAGAAAAAAAAAGAAAAAAATATCATGCTTTTTCCCAATTCATGGTTTATAAAATTACCAAATTAGACACACAAAAACAAAGAGCAAAACCAGAGGAAAAATATACAATTCATCTTTTCCAAAAGTCTTGAATTTTTTTGGAGTGATCACAAAATAAAATACAGAAAGAAAGTTAGAGGGGGGGGGGGAAGGGGGGGCAGAGACAAGATACCCTGCTACTCATCCTCCCGACCCTCGCCATTGTATTCTCAAGGTCCTTTTAATACCAGGATGCTGGGAACACTTCCCCTAAAATTAAACTTTCAAAGTAAGTAGATCTTTGGAATTGCTTGGTAAGTATAGGGGATAGGAGTGAATGATTTTCAGCCATTTCTTAAAAAAGAGAGATATATGTTTATTATCTGAACTGGATATATTATATTGTTTAAACATAATCTGCAATTTTATTGCTTGAGTAAACAACCCAAAGGGGGGCTGTTCTACTTTTCCAGTTTTTTTAAATCAAATTCCAAACAATCATAATAGATGTGCTAACAAGATTATAGTTTGTTTTATCCATATATTTTTATAGAAAAATAAATACATTTTGGTTCTGTTACAAATTCCTCCTGTAAATTTTTATCTAGCCAAAAGTTAACTTCTACCAGAACTGCCTGATTTTTGGGCAATACCAAAAACAGTGGAGAACATCAGCTGCCTGGTGGTTGCATCTAGAGCAACCGTCACAATGACCATGTGACTATTTAGCCAGTCTGGACGGCATGATATATGCATTATTGATTAGTTTTACATGCAATTCTTTCCAGGAGGAAGAGAGAGGTGCCTCGCGAACCCATTTAATACCATCTTTAATTGTGTCTATATCCTCAAAAAATCTGATCCAGTATTCAAGAGTCTTATCCAGACCTAATTGGCCTTGTTTTGCCAAAAGTATTTTATATAGTAGCGAGATTGAATGGTTCCCTTCCCTATAGAGATTGATATAATCGCCTATTTTCCCAAAAGGTTCCTCCATCTGACCTATTCGCACCTTCTTATAAACATGACGACGTAATTGAAGATACTCAAAAAAATTATTATAAGCCAAGTTGTACTCGGTAGCAATACTTTCAAAAGTTCTCATTCTGTGGTTACCCTCCAACGTTTGTATTACTGTACTTAAACCATTCTGGGCCCACCTTTTAAATATCTCACATTGCGTCCCGGGAGGAATTCCCGATCACCTCTAATAGGGAGAAAAGCCGATATATGAAAATTAATGATCAATGATACACACAATCTCTGCCAAACTTTAACCACATTGTATGTGCTAAACAACCTTTTAATAGCTTCTGGAAGTTGTATATGCGGACAATGTAAAATAGCTTTAAGCGAAAAAGGAAAAATTAACATTTCTTCCACAATATTAGTCTTGTAATCATGTGACAGTTGCCAATCCACTGCATATCTTGCGAGTATTGATATATTGTAGGATCTAATATCCGGGAATGCAAGACCACCCAAATAGGTCAGCTGAGTGAGTCTAGATTCGAAAAAACATAAGTGAGAAAGAAGAATGACAGGCACTGCAGACCAGGTTTTGTTGCACATAAAAATCCCAATTTATTTGAAATAAAAACGGTAAATACCAATCCAAAAAGTAGGGACCTGGGTAAAGGTGACTCACAAACAGGCTAAGGTGGTGCACAGGAGACTGTCTGAAGCGTTTTGCGCCCCCTACAGGCGCTTACTCATAGACACAGTACAGGTAGGTCATAGGTGCTATAAATACACATACAGGCGGCTAATTAAAAGAGGGAATTAACCCTTTGCATGCTGTACCAAGACAGGAACAGGCCTAAAACAGATGTATGCTTGTGATATAGCAAACAAAACAATTTGTACAAGCAGTATCTTGACATAGTTCTTAGTATCCCTTAGGTGTTCACCAAACCTCAAGGAAACTATGTCAAGGAATCTGCCATTGCAAATCATTTTAATGGAGAGCATTTTACTAATATAGCTAACCTATAAATCTGCATTATTGACATAGCTCTTGTGCCACTTAGGGGCAGTAATAGGTACACCATTCTGCAAAGAAAGGAGATCTATTGGATCTTGCAAATCCAAACCAGAAGCCTGATGGGCATCAATAGAGAATGTGATATTGACTATTTCATTAATGATTCATAGCATCTGCTCATTGTGGTCCATCTCCAATCTAGCCTATATGACATATTTCTGCTTTCGATTGTTTAACCCTTAAACTATAGGTATAACACATATATGCTTGCCCCTTAGTCATAATTTAGCTGTCAGTGCCCATGTTCAAAATATACTGTAATAATTTCATATAAATATTATATTTTCTTTATATATTGTTTTAATATATTTTTCATTTTAAGTATATCAGTGAGGTCCCTTTAAAAGCATTTATTTTCACTAATCTGGCATACTGTAAGGAACTTACTTACTTTGCACTGTCTCTTTAAGGATTCTCCTCCTCCTCCTCCCTATAAAGCTCACAGCCTGCCTTTACCTGTTGCTGGATTATTGAAGTTGTTCCTTCAGCAACTATTGACTAGCCTTACCATAGGATTAATTCCTGTCCTACAGAGTTACCTGATTCGTACATTCTCAATTCCAGTTCTGTGCTGTAAGTTCCGTTGAACTCCTTCCTAAGCGATACCGCCACAGCTAGCGGAGCTTTAGTGACGTCATCAGCTACCGCCGCCGCCAGTCTCAGCGTGTGTGTTAAGCTGTTACCGGGTGAGCAGACTCAAGCTCTGACAAGGAGGATTTCCCCTCAGCAACTCTCCGGTAACCCCCATATTATTAGAAGGGACAAGGTATGGACTGTTATCTTCCAAACTATTAGAGCGGACAAGGTACAAATTGTTATTGTTTCCTTGCCTACGATTATCTCCCTGTATTCAGCCTTAAATCTGACTACAGCTGATAATAGGAAGGCCATATCAAGTCACAGTGACAACCAAGATAATATTTTATTAGCAGGGTTGTTCGTGTGACACAAAACTATATTTAACTTTAAAGGGAAATTGCCTTAGTAAGAATTCTTATGCCTTACTAAGTTTACTTGCATATTGTTATAAGAAATATCACTGACTGATACTTTTGATCAAAAATTGTCCAAGATTTGTTACATAATAATCCATCCATAAAAAAAGGATCTGCACAGCTTTTTCTAGTCTCAGATACTTTTACATTTACCTAAGATGGAACCTAACACTATGGCAGATCATTTAAAAAGCCTGTCTGACAGGGTTGATCTCTTAGCCAATTCTTTCCGAGAATTACAATTTGAGAATCAGGCCCTAAAAGCCTGTCTCAGAGAAACCTTAGCAGCCAAACCTAATACTTCTGAGCACACACCTGAACCTGCTGTATCAACTCCTGAAAGGTTCTCTGGTAATAGAGCACAGTTCAGAGAATTCAGGAATTCCTGCCTGCTAATGTTTCAGCTAAAACCTAAGACATATGCTACAGAGAGAACCAGAGTGCTAACGGTAATCTCTTACCTTAGGGGTGAGCCCAGGGCATGGGCGCATGCTTTCTTTGAGAAAGAGGACCCTATTTTGGGATCATTGGAAGCCTTTTTCTCTGAAATGTCTACACTATATGATGATCCCTACAAACGGATATCATCAGAAAATAACTTGCGTGCTTTAAAACAAAATAAAAACCCAGTTGAAACATACATCACTCAATTCAAAATTTTTGCTAGAGATGCTATGTGGAACGAAATATCACTAAAAAATCAATTTCGTTTGGGTTTAAGTGAAGAGCTCAAGGATGAGATATCACGTATAGGGGTACCTGAAACCCTGGAGGAATTTTATACAGTTTCTATCTCTATAGATAGGCGTCTCAGAGAGAGACGTTGCGAGAGAATGGGTGGTACCAAGAGATTATCTATGTCACCTGCTACTGCTCCAAAGGACCTACCACAGCCCATGGAGATTGGTTTCATTAAAGGACCTTTATCTATGCAGGAAAAGACCAGAAGGAAGAATCTAAACCTCTGTTTGTATTGTGCATCACCAAAACATGAGGTGAAAGATTGCCCCCAACTTGCAAAACAAAAGTTCAGTAAGAAACCAGAACTTCAACTTATTTTTTTCTCTAGGTTAAGTTCTACGTCTTATCTCACTATTCCTGTCTATTTACAGTGGGATGCCTGCAAGATCCAGTCGAAGGCGCTAATTGACACCGGATCATGCGGAAACTTCATTGACATGAAATTTGTGAAACTTAATAAAATACCTGTGATTGAAAAGCAAACTCCTGTCTCAGTAAAAGTCATTGATGGTAGTATTTTATCTAGTGGTCCTCTCACACATCAGACTATACCCCTACACCTTCATTCAACCAATCACAATTCAGATCTTATTTCCTTGGATGTTATCTCTTCTCCTATGTTCAGTGTAATTCTTGGTATAAAATGGTTAAGTTCACACAGACCATGGGAGAAAATCTCCATGGATTTCATTGTTGACCTTCCTAGATCCAGGGGATTTAATACTATTTTTGTTGTAACAGACCTATTTTCCAAAATGGCTCATTTTATTCCCACTACTGCCTTACCCAGCTCTAAACTAACTTCTGACTTGTTCATAAGAGAAATTATACGGTTGCATGGTATACCCAAGACTGTTATAAGTGATCGTGGAACTCAGTTCACATCCAGATTTTGTAGAAACCTCTGTAAATCCCTTCACATTGAACAGTGCCTGACGACTTCATTTCACCCACAGTCCAACGGACAAACAGAGAGGGTGAACCAAAGCATTGAACAGTACTTACGCTGTTTTTTCTCTCAAGAGCAACACTCATGGGCAACCTATCTTCATCTAGCAGAGTTCGCTCACAATAACCATGTTAACTCCTCCACGGGTTTAACTCCTTTCTTTATAAATTATGGATTGCATCCACGATCTGATCTTCTACCTAAAGTGGATACACCGTGTCCTCTTGTGAATGATACCATGAATGACATCTCTCTGATTTTTTCTTCTGTAAGAGCTCACATCCTGGATGCTCAAGCCACTCAAAGCAAGTACTACAATTTAAGACATAGGACGGGACCTGGTTATTCGGTTGGTCAACGGGTTTGGTTGTCCACTAAGAACTTGAATTTGCATTACCCTTGTAAGAAATTGGGACGGACTTATATTGGGCCATTTGTCATTTCCGGTATTCCGAACCCACTCACTGTCACTCTGGATTTGCCACCTTCCATGAAGGTGCATCCTACATTCCATATATCTCTGGTCAAGCCATGTTTTTCGGATGTACCTCTGCTTACTCATCTTCCACACTCCTCTGCTTCACCTGACCAGCAAGAATTCCATGTGCACAGTATTATCGACTCCCGACTTGTCCGCGGCCAGTTGTTCTACCTGGTCCGTTGGTTGGGTTATGGTCCAGAGGAGGATTCCTGGGAACCTGTCTCTAATCTTTCTGCTCCCAGATTGGTGTCACAGTTCCATCGGAGGCACCCCGCCGGCCGCATCCTTGAAACCTCGCTGTGGTTTCCTTGGGGGGGGGGGCTCTGTAAGGAACTTACTTACTATGCACTGTCTCTTTAAGGATTCTCCTCCTCCTCCCTATAAAGCTCACAGCCTGCCTTTACCTGTTGCTGGATTATTGAAGTTGTTCCTTCAGCAACTATTGACTAGCCTTACCATAGGATTAATTCCTGTCCTACAGAGTTACCTGATTCGTACATTCTCAATTCCAGTTCTGTGCTGTAAGTTCCGTTGAACTCCTTCCTAAGCGATACCGCCACAGCTAGCGGAGCTTTAGTGACGTCATCAGCTACCGCCGCCGCCAGTCTCAGCGTGTGTGTTAAGCTGTTACCGGGTGAGCAGACTCAAGCTCTGACAAGGAGGATTTCCCCTCAGCAACTCTCCGGTAACCCCCATATTACTAGAAGGGACAAGGTATGAACTGTTATCTTCCAAACTATTAGAGCGGACAAGGTACGAATTGTTATTGTTTCCTTGCCTACGATTATCTCCCTGTATTCAGCCTTAAATCTGACTACAGCTGATAATAGGAAGGCCATATCAAGTCACAGTGACAACCAAGATAATATTTTATTAGCAGGGTTGTTCGTGTGACACAAAACTATATTTAACTTTAAAGGGAAATTGCCTTAGTAAGAATTCTTATGCCTTACTAAGTTTACTTGCATATTGTTATAAGAAATATCACTGACTGATACTTTTGATCAAAAATTGTCCAAGATTTGTTACACATACGTTTAAGGTTTATTTGATATGTTATGCATATCTTCCTGTAATGTTTTTTTCACAACAGTTTTTTTCACAACAATTTTTTCTCAATTTTTTCATAATGTTTTTTACAATGTCTTTTGATTATTGCTAATTTCTAAATATTCAATATTTGTTAGATTTTTTGTTAGAGTTCCTATTTTTTTGCATATTAGTCCGTCAAGATACTGCTTGTACAAATTGTTTTGTTTGCTATATCACAAGCATACATCTGTTTTAGGCCTGTTCCTGTCTTGGTACAGCATGCGAAGGGTTCATTCCCTCTTTTAATTAGCCGCCTGTATGTGTATTTATAGCACCTATGACCTACCTGTACTGTGTCTATGAGTAAGCGCCAGTAGGGGGCGTGAAACGCGTCAGACAGTCTCCTGTGCACCACCTTAGCCTGTTTGTGAGTCACCTTTACCCAGGTCCCTACTTTTTGGATTGGCATTTACCGTTTTTATTTCAAATAAATTGGGATTTTTATGTGCAACAAAACCTGGTCTGCAGTGCCTGTCATTCTTCTTTCTCACTTACGAACTGGTGATGTGATTCGGCACTATTCGGCTACGGCACTCCAAGGGTAGCTCAAACAGCCTTACAGTATACTTCCGGTTTAGACGGACGGAGGAAGCATTTGTGCTTGAGCGGTAGGATCCTACACTTCTCTTCCAATTCGAAAAAACATGCATTTTCTCTTTCCAAAAATTTTTAGCACAATCTCTATTTTAACTTTTATTGTCCTGATCTAATATAAACAGAGAAAGATTATTCATGAGATATAATAATTGAGGGAAAAGAATAGTTTTAATGATCATTACTTTAGCCGATAGTGAAATAGGAAAACAAAACCTCCATCTTTGAAATCTAGAAATTATCTTGGAGAAGGACGTATAGTTGAGTTTATACAACATGTTACGGTCTTTATGTAAATTAATTTCCAGATATCTAAAATGTTCTACTTCTTTAAAGCCATGCTGGGTGTAGCTATCTTTATTTTTGTGGATCCACACCACTACAGTTTTCTCTGCATTAAAAGACCAGTTCACTCAATCGAAATGGTGTTATTTAGCATGATTATCGCAGTATGATTAAAAGGAACGGAGAGCACTGTTTTATTTTATTTGTTTCAATATGCAATATTTTTTACTTTTTAGTTTGCTTCTTAGAGTTTCTGCTCGGCAACCCCAGAACACCCTGATAAAAGGGTTGTGCTTCCAAAATGTGTAACCCTGCCCCTTGGCCTATCAAATTGCTTTATTCAATTTCATGCTAAATAGCAGAGAAGCGCGCTCTCTACATCAAGGGAGCGTGCGCACGTGACGGGGCAGCAGTGTATTTGATATTACAAATTACAGGTAGAAATCTACTATCAATTTCTGTCAGCAGTTTATAGTTCATTGTGGGTACAATTGTATTGGGTGTTACAGGCAGCAGTGTATTTGATATTACAAATTACGGGTAGAAATCTACTGTCAATTTCTGTCAGCAGTTTACAATGAATTATGGGTACAATTGTATTGGGTGTTACAGGCAGCAGTGTATTTGATATTACAAATTACGGGTAGAAGTCTACTATCAATTTGTGTCAGCAGTTTATAGGGCATTGTGGGAATTACAGTCATCAGTGTATTTGGAATTTCAGACACAGGTTGCAGGTTATCTCACATAGCCCTCACGTAACGCTACTTAGTACAAACCTTGTGAGATGTAGCTTATACATGTAGTACTTTTTGTAATTTGTAATATCAAATACACTGCTGCCCGTAACACCCAATACAATTGTATCCGCAATGCACTATAAACTGCTGACAAAAATTGACAGTAGACTTCTACCCGCAATTTGTAATATCAATAGATAGTCTTACCTTCAGTATAAAGATGATACTGAAGTGCTGCCTTCTGAGACCGCTCAACAATTTCGGGCACTAGCAAAATAAATATGCAATGAAGAACACGGACACGCTTTTATGCAGTGCGCGTCTGTGTTCACACTTCTGGGTGACATCATTTTGAGGGCGGGTCACAACAGTGATGCAATTTAGGGCTAAAGGTACGTATTAATATAGCAAGAAAGAGTATAGACAAGACAGTTGAAATTCATCGTAGTAAAAAAAAAAAATCTTTTTGAAGGTAAACTTTTGTATTCATTGTTTCAGTCTGTCATACGTTAATAATAAAGTACTTTCAATTAAAAATAAAACATTATTTGGGTGAACTGTCCCTTTAACCTTATAACCATAAAACGATCTGAAAAGTCTAAAAATCTTGAGAGCAGTTGGAATATTTTTTTTAGTATTTTTAAAGTATAATAATAAATCAACCGCGTACAATGATAGTACAAATGCCTGACGCCCAAGACTAATTCCCTGTAATGCTTGTCTGAGTAGAACTGCTAAAGGTTCTATAGCAATGTTGAAGAGGAGGGGAGAAAGCGGGCAACCCTGTCTTGTTCCTTTACTTAATCTGAAAAAGGTGTACAGCTAACGTTGGCTAGAATAGAAGATATAGGAAAGTTTTAGATAGTTTTGATAAAAGCTAATAGGTTACCTGAAAAACCGAACTTAGATAAAGAGAAATATAAGTGGTCCCAAATTATTGAATCAAAGGCTTTCTTAGCATCAATTAAAACCATAGCAAAATCTTGCTTGGATGTTATTTTATTCTGGTGGTATGTCCTGCAAATATTTTTTATTGAAGATCTTCCAGTCATAAAGCCAGATTGATCTTGATGTATTACTTTATTTAACGGAGTTCTAAGTCTATTAGCTAGAATCAAAGTGAGTAATTTATAGTCAGTATTTAATAAAGAAATAGGTTTATATGACCCAAGATCTGAAGGATTCTTATCTTTCTTTAAAATTAAAGTTATAATTGACGCTGAGCAATATTTAGACATTGCTAGTTTCTTAACATAGTAATCATTAAATAAACTAGTCAGAACACTAGCTATCTCTTTTTTAAGTATCCTATAGAACTCTACTAGGAGTTGATCGGGCCCAGGGGCTTTGCTGAGTTTAGAGGCATCTATCGCTTCTGTGACTTCCTTTAATGTAATTGGGGTATTTATTGCATCAAGTTGAGATCTACAGGGAGTGCAGAATTATTAGGCAAGTTGTATTTTTGAGGATTAATTTTATTATTGAACAACAACCATGTTCTCAATGAACCCAAAAAACTCATTAATATCAAAGCTGAATAGTTTTGGAAGTAGTTTTTAGTTTGTTTTTAGTTATAGCTATTTTAGGGGGATATCTGTGTGTGCAGGTGACTATTACTGTGCATAATTATTAGGCAACTTAACAAAAAACAAATATATACCCATTTCAATTATTTATTTTTACCAGTGAAACCAATATAACATCTCAACATTTACAAATATACATTTCTGACATTCAAAAAGAAAACAAAAAACAATCAGTGACCAATATAGCCACCTTTCTTTGCAAGGACACTCAAAAGCCTGCCATCCATGGATTCTGTCAGTGTTTTGATCTGTTTACCATCAACATTGCGTGCAGCAGCAACCACAGCCTCCCAGACACTGTTCAGAGAGGTGTACTGTTTTCCCTCCTTGTAAATCTCACATTTGATGATGGACCACAGGTTCTCAATGGGGTTCAGATCAGGTGAACAAGGAGGCCATGTCATTAGATTTTCTTCTTTTGTACCCTTTCTTGCCAGCCACGCTGTGGAGTACTTGGACACGTGTGATGGAGCATTGTCCTGCATGAAAATCATGTTTTTCTTGAAGGATGCAGACTTCTTCCTGTACCACTGCTTGAAGAAGGTGTCTTCCAGAAACTGGCAGTAGGACTGGGAGTTGAGCTTGACTCCATCCTCAACCCGAAAAGGCCCCACAAGCTCATCTTTGATGATACCAGCCCAAACCAGTACTCCACCTCCACCTTGCTGGCGTCTGAGTCGGACTGGAGCTCTCTGCCCTTTACCAATCCAGCCACGGGCCCATCCATCTGGCCCATCGAGACTCACTCTCATTTCATCAGTCCATAAAACCTTAGAAAAATCAGTCTTGAGATATTTCTTGGCCCAGTCTTGACGTTTCAGCTTGTGTGTCTTGTTCAGTGGTGGTCGTCTTTCAGCCTTTCTTACCTTGGCCATGTCTCTGAGTATTGCACACCTTGTGCTTTTGGGCACTCCAGTGATGTTGCAGCTCTGAAATATGGCCAAACTGGTGGCAAGTGGCATCTTGGCAGCTGCACGCTTGACTTTTCTCAGTTCATGGGCAGTTATTTTGCGCCTTGGGTTTTCCACACGCTTCTTGCGACCCTGTTGACTATTTTGAATGAAACGCTTGATTGTTCGATGATCACGCTTCAGAAGCTTTGCAATTTTAAGAGTGCTGCATCCCTCTGCAAGATATCTCACTATTTTTGACTTTTCTGAGCCTGTCAAGTCCTTCTTTTGACCCATTTTGCCAAAGGAAAGGAAGTTGCCTAATAATTATGCACACCTGATATAGGGTGTTGATGTCATTAGACCACACCCCTTCTCATTACAGAGATGCACATCACCTAATATGCTTAATTGGTAGTAGGCTTTCGAGCCTATACAGCTTGGAGTAAGACAACATGCATAAAGAGGATGATGTGGTCAAAATACTAATTTGCCTAATAATTCTGCACTCCCTGTAGACACTTTTAAGTTGTGTTAACCTTACTCCAGAAAATCTTTTTATTTTCTTCATCAATTTCTCTTGCCGCATAGATACTCTGGTAAATAAAGAAGGTCTGTTTTATATCAGTAAGTTCTGTTAAATTGATACTCCCGTCTATAATGTTTTCAATAATATTATTTTTTTTCCTAGCCTTATCAAGTCTGGATAGATATTTAGCTGATTTGCCATAGTGCTTCTTGTATATAGCGTTAATTCTAAATTCTTCCTTTGTCATTTTTTGTTTCAAAAAAAGGTCCTTGTCTTGTCGGGCAATCTTATATTTGTCCCAGTATTTTATAATTAGTGTATTAATGTATTTCACATGCTCTAAATTTTATTTTAGCTTTTATCATATAGGCTTTAATCTCACCTCTAAAAAAAGGCTTTTGCAGCCTCCAAAAAGATTTCTGGTTTATTAAGATTCAAACAATTATCATCTCTACAATCCCTCCACTTATGTCGTAACCAGTTTTGAAATGGTGTGTTATTAATTAAATGTTTAGGGAAATAAAAATTGGATGCAGCATCCATCTGTGAAGGTCTAGATAAAAACTCTAAGGTGACTATAGCTTGGTCAGAGATGACAATATCATATATATGTGCCCTACTTTCTAGTTTGAGTAGGGAATTAGATACTAGAAAAAAAACAATCCGTGAAAAAGATCTATGCGATCTAGACTCACACGTATATAATTTAATGTCTGGATGTTGAATGCGCCATATATCATGCAGGTTAAGATTTTGACAGATTTGTAAGAAGATTTTTGAGGTAAGCAAGAAATCCTCCCAGTGGAAAGTCTATCAAGAGATAGTAAAGGGGTCAAATTGAGGAGAAATTAGACATAGTTATGTTCCAAAATTTATAATCTGTACTATTGGGTCCATAAATATTACAGAATACTAACAGCTAGATTTAGAGTTCTGCGGCCAAAGGGGTGCGTTAGCTACGCATGCTTTTTTTCTCCCGCACCTTTTAAATACCGCTGGTATTTAGAGTTCACAGAATGGCTGCGTTAGGCTCCAAAAAGGGAGCGTAGAGCATATTTACCGTCACTGCAACTCTAAATACCAGCTTTGCTTACGGACGTGGCCAGCTTCAAAAACGTGCTCGTGCACGATTCCCCCATAGGAAACAATGGGGCTGTTTGAGCTGAAAAAAAACCTAACACCTGCAAAAAAGCAGCGTTCAGCTCCTAACGCAGCTACATTGTTTCCTATGGGGAAACACTTCCTAAGTCTGCACCTAACACCCTAACATGTACCCCGACTCTAAACACCCCTAACCTTACACTTATTAACCCCTAATCTGCCGCCCCCGCTATCGCTGACCCCTGCACTTTATTATTAACCCCTAATCTGCCGCTCCATACACCACCGCAAGCTACATTATAGCTATGTACCCCTTATCTGCTGCCCCTAACACCGCCGACCCCTATATTATATTTATTAACCCCTAATCTGCCGCCCCCGCTATCGCTGACCCCTGCATTTTATTATTAACCCCTAATCTGCCGACCGCACACCGCTGCCACCTACGTTATCCCTATGAACCCCTAATCTGCTGCCCCTAACACCGCCGACCCTATATTATATTTATTAACCCCTAATATGCCGCCCCCAACGTCGCCGCTACCTACCTACACTTATTAACCCCTAATCTGCCGACCGGACCGTGCCGCTATTATAATAAAGTTATTAACCCCTAATCCGCCTCACTCCCGCCTCAATAACCCTATAATAAATAGTATTAACCCCTAATCTGCCCTCCCTAACATCGCCGACACCTAACTTCAAGTATTAACACCTAATCTGCCGATCGGAGATCACCGCTACTCTAATAAATTTTTTAACCCCTAAAGCTAATTCTAACCCTAACACCCCCCTAAATTAAATATAATTTTATTCTAACGAAATAAATTAACTCTTATTAAATAAATTATTCCTATTTAAAGCTAAATACTTACCTGTAAAATAAACCCTAATATAGCTACAATATAAATTATAATTATATTGTAGCTATTTTAGGATTAATATTTATTTTATAGGCAACTTTGTATTTATTTTAACCAGGTACAATAGCTATTAAATAGTTAATAACTATTTAATAGTTACCTAGTTAAAATAACTACAAAATTACCTGTAAAATAAATCCTAACCTAAGTTACAATTAAATCTAACACTACACTATCAATAAATAAATTAAATAAACTACCTACAATTATCTACAATTAAACCTAACACTACACTATCAATAAATTAATTAAATACAATACCTACAAATAAATACAATTAAATAAACTAGCTAAAGTACAAAAAATAAAAAAGAACTAAGTTACAAAAAATAAAAAAATATTTACAAACATTAGAAAAATATTACAACAATTTTAAACTAATTACACCTACTCTAAGCCCCCTAATAAAATAACAAAGCCCCCCAAAATAAAAAAATGCCCTACCCTATTCTAAAATTAAAATAGAAAAGCTCTTTTACCTTACAAGCCCTGAAAAGGGCCCTTTGCGGGTCATGCCCCAAAGAATTCAGCTCTTTTGCCTGTAAAAAAAAAAAAACATACAATACCCCCCCCCCAACATTACAACCCACATACCCCTAATCTAACCCAAACCCCCCTTAAATAAACCTAACACTAAGCCCCTGAAGATCTCCCTACTTTGTCTTCACCACACCGGGTCCCGATCTGTCCAGAAGAGCCTCCGATGTCTTGATCCAAGCCCAAGCGGGGGGCTGAAGTCTGGATCCATGTGGCGGATGAAGAAATCCATCATCGGGCTGAAGTCTTGATCCAAGCGGGCGCTGAAGAAGTCCATCATCGGGATGAAGTCTTCTATGAAGCACCATCTTCAATCTTCTTTCTTCCGGAGCCATCATCTTCCAGCCGACGCGGAACATCCTCTTCTACCGACGCCTACTCGCCGAATGACGGTTCCTTTAAATGACGTCATCCAAGATGGCGTCCGTCGAAGTCCGATTGGCTGATAGGATTCTATCAGCCAATCGGAATTAAGGTAGGAAAATTCTGATTGGCTGATGGAATCAGCCAATCAGAATCAAGTTCAATCCGATTGGCTGATCCGATCAGCCAATCAGATTGAGCTCGCATTCTATTGGCTGCTCTGATCAGCCAATAGAATGCGAGCTCAATCTGATTGGCTGATCGGATCAGCCAATCGGATTGAACTTGATTCTGATTGGCTGATTCCATCAGCCAATCAGAATTTTCCTACCTTAATTCCGATTGGCTGATAGAATCCTATCAGCCAATCGGAATTCGACGGACGCCATCTTGGATGACGTCATTTAAAGGAACCGTCATTCGGCGAGTAGGCGTCGGTAGAAGAGGATGTTCCGCGTCGGCTGGAAGATGATGGCTCCGGAAGAAAGAAGATTGAAGATGCTGCTTCATAGAAGACTTCATCCCGATGATGGACTTCTTCAGCGCCCGCTTGGATCAAGACTTCAGCCCGATGATGGATTTCTTCAGCCGCCGCTTGGATCCAGACTTCAGCCCGAGGATGGACGTCACTCTTCAGCCCCCCACTTGGGCTTGGATCAAGACATCGGAGGCTCTTCTGGACAGATCGGGACCCGGTGTGGTGAAGACAAGGTAGGGAGATCTTCAGGGGCTTAGTGTTAGGTTTATTTAAGGGGGGTTTGGGTTAGATTAGGGGTATGTGGGTGGTGGGTTGTAATGTTGGGGGGGGGGTATTGTATGTTTTTTTTTTTTACAGGCAAAAGAGCTGAATTCTTTGGGGCATGCCCCGCAAAGGGCCCTTTTCAGGGCTGGTAAGGTAAAAGAGCTTTTCTATTTTAATTTTAGAATAGGGTAGGGCATTTTTTTTATTTTGGGGGGCTTTGTTATTTTATTAGGGGGCTTAGAGTAGGTGTAATTAGTTTAAAATTGTTGTAATATTTTTCTAATGTTTGTAAATATTTTTTTATTTTTTGTAACTTAGTTCTTTTTTATTTTTTGTACTTTAGCTAGTTTATTTAATTGTATTTATTTGTAGGTATTGTATTTAATTAATTTATTGATAGTGTAGTGTTAGGTTTAATTGTAACTTAGGTTAGGATTTATTTTACAGGTAATTTTGTAATTATTTTAACTAGGTAACTATTAAATAGTTATTAACTATTTAATAGCTATTGTACCTGGTTAAAATAAATACAAAGTTGCCTGTAAAATAAATATTAATCCTAAAATAGCTACAATATAATTATAATTTATATTGTAGCTATATTAGGGTTTATTTTACAGGTAAGTATTTAGCTTTAAATAGGAATAATTTATTTAATAAGAGTTAATTTATTTCGTTAGAATAAAATTATATTTAATTTAGGGGGGTGTTAGGGTTAGAATTAGCTTTAGGGGTTAAAAAATTTATTAGAGTAGCGGTGAGCTCCGATCGGCAGATTAGGGGTTAATACTTGAAGTTTGGTGTCGGCGATGTTAGGGAGGGCAGATTAGGGGTTAATACTATTTATTGTAGGGTTATTGAGGCGGGAGTGAGGCGGATTAGGGGTTAATAACTTTATTATAATAGCGGCGCGGTCCGGTCGGCAGATTAGGGGTTAATAAGTGTAGGTAGGTAGCGGTGACGTTGGGGGTGGCATATTAGGGGTTAATAAATATAATATAGGGGTCGGCGGTGTTAGGGGCAGCAGATTAGGGGTTCATAGGGATAACGTAGGTGGCAGCGGTGTGCGGTCAGCAGATTAGGGGTTAAAAAATTTTAATAGAGTGTCGGCGATGTGGGGGTACCTCGGTTTAGGGGTATATAGGTAGTTTATGGGTGTTAGTGTACTTTAGAGCACAGTAGTTAAGAGCTTTATAAACCGGTGTTAGCCCAAAAAGCTCTTAACTACTGACTTTTTTCTGCGGCTGGAGTTTTGTCGTTAGATTTCTAACGCTCACTTCAGCCACGACTCTAAATACCGGCGTTTGAAAGATCCCATTGAAAAGATAGGATACGCAAATGGCGTAGGGGGATCTGCGGTATGGAAAAGTCGCGGCTGGAAAGTGAGCGTTAGACCCTTTCCTGACTGACTCCAAATACCAGAGGGCAGTAAAAACCAGCGTTAGGAGCCTCTAATGCTGGTTTTCACGGCTACCGCCCAACTCTAAATCTAGCCGTAAGTTTGCCCGTGCTATCACAATGCTCAAAATTATCCATCTATCATGTGGGTCAATTTTAGTGTACAGAATATTGTAGCTAAGGTTTTTAATTATTAAAAACGCGACTCCATTTTTTCTCCTGGAACAAACAGATGCAATAAACTGTCCTACCCATTTACTTTTAAGTTTAACAGCTTCTTCCATTTTTAAATGCGTCTCCTACAATAAAACAAAATCTGGATTATACTTAGCTAACTGTTTAATTATTAATTTTCTTTTGATGGGGGAGGTTATGCCCCCTACATTCCATGAGAGGCATCTAATTTCATCCTCCATTTCCTAATTTAAAAAATAGATCAAAAGCAAAAGTAATATACTTACTAGAGATATGGTGGGGGAGGGGGGAGGGGGGAGAGTGCAGGGTAGAAGAGAAAAAAAAGAAAAGAAAAAAAAAGAGGGGGAGAATAGGGGGAACATAAGTGAAATACCCAGAGCAAGAACATAACAACACAGAAAGAAAAAGAAAAACTAGAATAAAAAAATGACATAACCCATATCCTTATTACAGCACAGATGTGTCGCATACGTTGTATCTGTTCAAAAATAGAATTTTTAGATTACTAAACAGTTTTCTTTTTGCAAAACTCCTTGGCTTCTGCAGGATCAATAAGAGTAATAGGGCCACCTTGCTCTTCTATTAACAGTTTAGCAGGATAGAGAGTCTAGCCTTATACCCTGCACTAATCAACTTTGTACAATATGGAGATAGTTATTTTCTTTTAGCGGACGTTTCGCTAGAATAGTCCTGGAATATTAGTATTTTAAACCTTCCTATATAAAGATTACCCATCTTTCTATAGAGCCGAAGAATATTCATTTTATCTTGGTAGTTTAAGAATTTGACCATAATAGGTCTATTGTAATTCTGATCATTGGGGTTAGTCCTGATGGAACGTAATCTATGCGCCCTTTCAATTGCTAAAAGCAAATCTTTTTGTGACGTGCCTACGGCCAAAGGGAGTGTTGTGTTTGCAAAAAGAAATAGATCAGAGTAATCTCTGCTTTCAGAGAGCCCTATAATTTTAAAGTTATTCCGCCGAGAGTGGTCCTCTAGTTTGTGTAATTTATCTTGCAGCATTTTTATTAGTTTGGCTTGCTTATCTAAAGTTTGATCCTGCTTGAGGAGTGTATCTTAAGCTTCTGATACCCTATTCTCAACCTCAGTGAGTCGATTAGAGAATTGTCTGACTTCTGTGGTTAAATTGGACATTTGGGATTTTAATAATTCAAATTGTGGCAAGTAGATGTCTGAAATCTGAGTAACTATTGGTTGAATGTCAATTTTATGCATCAACGCCTCATTCGGATTGTCTACATGAGTATCAGAGGTGCATGACTTTTTATCTTTCTGTTTGACTGGCATGACTGGAGAATTGTGTTTGAAATTTGTGATATACTTTTCCATGTGCATCTATCAAAAAAAAAACAAAAACCCAATACTAACTTAAAGGGACACTGAACCCACATTTTTTCTTTCGTGATTCAGATAGAGCATGCAATTTTAAGCAACTTTCTAATTTACTCCTATGAATATTTTTTCTTTGTTCTCTTGCTATCTTTATTTGAAAAAGAAGGCATCTAATCTTTTTTATTAGTTCAGTACTCTGGACAGCACTTTTTTATTGGTGGATCAATTTATCCACCAATCAGCAAGAACAACCCAGGTAGTTCACCAAAAATGGGCCGGCATCTAAACTTACATTACAGAGAATGAAGAAAATTTGATAATAGGAGTAAATTAGAAAGTTGCTTTAAATTTCATGCTCTATCTGAATCACGAAATAAAAAATTTGGGTTCAGTGTAGGTGTGGTGGACTGCAATAAAGTATAAAATATGGTTGTGAGTTATAGTGCGTGAAAATGCAAAAAAGTGACCCCTAAAATTTATTTAAAGTGAATAAATTCTGAATGGTCATACTGCTCGTGACTAATTAATTGCACTTTATACAGCATTGGAAAAAATAAATAGTTATCTCTACAAAATCAGCTACTTAAATATTCAATAAACAGTAGAGCCAGTTTGTTTGGCTGGGAAGCTGAGCTTGTAAACACCAGTTTAACAGTTTATAATATAGACTTCACTATAGCTTCAATAACTCGGCACTTTGAAGATTATGTAATTGTATATCAGATTTTAAAGTACATTGGAGAGGCATACGCACCTTACATAACATGCAAAATTATCAATATAGTTAAAGAAATATATGGATTGTTGGAACATTCCCCCCCATCAATCTTAATTCAAACATATATAGTATAAGGGTTAAACTAAGAAATCAAACTGCAGTAGAAATATGTGCAACCAAACAAGTCAAACTATGTTACATACTCTGCGGTATAGTTATTGCTGAAGTAAGTTAATAAACAAAAACACAAAAAAAAAACTGAACTTATAACATAGCTAACCGCTGTTAGTGCCAAATAGTATACATTTAAGCTTTGCCTATTAAAGCTGATTCTCAGTCCTTCCAGACTGCTGTGTATACTATGGGGCATATCTATCAAGCTCCGTTTGGAGCTTGAAGCCCCGTGTTTTTGGTGAGCCTTCAGGCTCACCAGAAACACCAGTTATGAGGAGGCGGGCAGACATCGCCGTAATTCAACCCGATCGAATACGATAGGTTTGGTTGACAGCCCCCTGCTAGCGGCCGATTGGCCACGAATCTGCAGACAAGAGCTGCTGGTGCAATGCGGAGAGCGTATTGCTCTCTACATTCAGCGAGGTCTGTCGGACATGATCCGCAATGTCGGATCATGTCCGACAGGCCTTTCATAAATAGGCCCCAATATCTGAATGCTAGATATAATTTCAGTGTGCCAGTCTTGTTAACAAAATTTCAGGAAGAAAATCCTCAAAAATTTCTCTTCGGCTGCACATCCACCACGGGTATTTAGGCACGTCGCTCCTCCCTTGTTTGGACCCAGATAATTGCGTCCTGGGTCAGGCTTTCATGTTGCTGGTCTCCACGGCAGGGGAAATCTCTCCAGTGGGGTGTATCGTAGGGCTTACCTAGCCCGGCTCCAAAAAACAACGCTTCCCTTTTTGAGATTCTGGCTCCCCTTAAGCTGCCAGCAGTTTCTTAGATATTGAAACATTATATGCCAGTGCAACAAGTTCTGAATTCTACTTTAGGTATTTCAGTGACATTGGAATGGTGTAATTGTCAGGTAACTTGCAGGACAGGTAAGGTGGCCCATACCTTTCACATAATATATAATTTCCCTTTCAGCAGTGCCTTACTCCTGCCACCAAACAGAAAAGGATCCTCCATACTGTCACTTTCTGGCCTCAAAGTACAACATATGTAACCCTACCTTTTTTTGTTCCTTCAAAATAACTTATTACTCTAACTTAAAGAAAAAAAAATACATTAATTAAAAGGTTTGCAGCATGTATGTGTTCACTTCAGTCACTAGATTACTTTTGCATTGCTGATTGGCTTATTCTGGAGGTGTAGAAGGAGAATGTCTATTTAGGGGGGGGGGGCATCTGCCTTGTGGGCTTGTTTATCCATATATAAGGTCACTTTAAACAATGTTTAGGCCACTGGCTTATGGACTATTTTAGAAGTGTGTGCCTTCTGATTGAAAGTGGTTAGATAGTGTAATGGAGGAGATTTGTAAATTAATATTCCTCCTAGTAGCAAAACATATAAATACATAAAAACACCCATGGCGGTTATCTGGAGAAAGAAGTATAATCTGTTTATGTGTTTACTTCATTTGTTTATCCCATCCACACTGCTTTAATCATTTGTAGCACACAAACCATTTAATGTTCACTACTACACAGAGGATGATAATTAATTTACAGATTAAACACAGACTTACTAAGTAATTTACTAAAAATTGATAAAAAGTAGATGTTTGTTACATATGGTGTGCCTTCTTGTATTTCGATGAAACGTTAAAGGAGAATGTGCCTATAAAAATGTACAAGGAAATACTTTATGGTTGAGATCATAAACCCTTTGTCAAGTTTACAACTGGATCTTGATCTAGTCCTATTAATGCAATGTAATATCAACATATACAATAAATCCCAACGTAAGAACACTGAAGTAAAAATATACCTTTATATAGCATCAGCCATTACATTATAATATTACATAATAATATTTTTTACCTAGAATAAAAGTCTAAATAATCGTTGCAGCCAATACCTTTTTTTGCTCCCCCTCCCAACAAAAAAAAGTATTCTTAAAGAGACATTAAACCCAAAAATTGTCTTTGATGATTGAGATAGAGGATACAATTTTTAAAAAATCTCCAATTTACTTCTATTATCATTTTTTTCCTTCTCATTTTATTCTTTGTTGAAGAGATACCTAGGTAGGTAGCGTGCACATGCCTGAAGCACTACACGACAGGAAATAGTGCTGGCATCTAGTGCCCCTGCTAATGTATAACATTGTTGCAAAACTGCTGCTATATAGTGCTGCAGACACGTGCACACTCTTGAGCTTACATTTCCGCTTTTCCACAAAGGATAACAAGAAAACTAAGAAAATTTGATAATAGAAGTAAATTAGAAAGTTGTTTAAAATGTTATGTTCTATCTAAACCATGAAAGAAAAAATAATGGGTTTTATGTCCCTTTAAATGCTTATGACAGTTCTGAAAGATAACATGACCTTCTTTATAAGGATGTAAGAGCATAACAACAAATATATCAGAGCCCTTTAAAAAAAAAAAAGCAAGAATACATAATGTACAGGTGATGTCTATGTACATTCTGAGAGGCGTAGGTGGCATTGCCTGTCAGTATGGGATGTTGTGCTTCCCAATCATTGGTTGCCTTGAGTAACCATAGCAACAGTTTGTCTTTGCAGCTAGACCAAGCTACATAACTTCAAGTCTTAGGTATCTATAAAGGGGTTCACATTTAATTCTACATCTATTGCAACATTTATAAAAAAAAAAATAGCATACAATGGGTTATAATAAGCTTAATTTACTTTGATAAATCATTACAAATTATCTTTTTCAAATTAGGTATTCAGCATCATTCTTCATAAACCAGGGCATCTAAAGAGACAGGATTTGGTGGAAACAAAAGGTAATTTTGATGAAGAAAGTGAACATTCCCGCAAATGAAAAAGTAGTATTTTCTATTAAATGTGCAGAAACTTTACTGGCTGTTCTCTCATAATAAATCTTCCACTAACATTACACACAAACATAACCGATCAAAGACTGAAATACTGCTTCACTAACACCTTTACTCAGCATAAAATTGCTAGAAAAAACTAACCTACCAATACTGCACCTCATTCACTACTGACAGTATTGTCCTATGATCTCTATTAACCCCCTCGCTGCCAAGCCAGTTTCACACCCCTGTGCTGGAGCTGTTTTTAATTGTTAAGCTCTCATTGTAATTAAACATAAATTTCAACTTTTTTTTTCTCTCAGAGACACCCACACACATTATTCCTTGTTGTTTCATCAGACCTAGCATTTTTATTAAATAAATTTAGTTTGTAGGAGTATCACATTATGGAAGAACACAACCATTTAAAGTGCAAAAAAAAAATTGAATTTAGAGTAAATGTCCTAAATATGTTAAACCAATATTTTATTGTCTCACATTTAGCATAAGTTCACCTTACCAAAACACCAAATATTTGGATTTTATATCTACATTTCTTTCATGTAATTGGCAAGAGTCCATGAGCTAGTGACGTATGGGATATACAATCCTACCAGGAGGGGCAAAGTTTCCCAAACCTCAAAATGCCTATAAATACACCCCTCACCCCACCCACAATTCAGTTTTTACAGACCTTGCCTCCTATGGAGGGGGTGAAGTAAGTTTGTGCTAAGATTTCTACGTTGATATGTGCTTCTCAGCATTTTGAAGCCTGATTCCTCTCAGAGTACAGTGAATGTCAGAGGGATGTGAAGGGAGTATCACCTATTGAATGTAATGGTTTTCCTCACGGGAGATCTATTTCATAGGTTCTCTGTTATCGGTCGTAGAGATTCATCTCCTACCTCCCTTATTCAGAACGACGATATACTCTCATATTCCATTACCCCTACTGATAACTGTTTCAGTACTGGTTTGGCTATCTGCTATATGTGGATGGGTATCTTTCGGTAAGTATGTTTTCATTACTTAAGACACTCTCAGCTATGGTTTGGCACTTTATGCATTAATATAAAGTTCTAAATATATGTATTGTACTTATATTTGCCATGAGTCAGGTTTATGTATATTTCCTTTTGCAGACTATCGGTTTCATATTTGGGAAAAAACATATTTAAGAAAATATATTTTCTTACCTGGGGTATAGTCTTTTTTCAATTGACTGCTTTTTCATTAAATTTTGCGGGCTAAATTAGGCTCGCGAGGGCGCAAAATGCCAATGTTTATTGCGTCATTCTTGGCGCAAGAATTTTTTGGCGCGAAGGTACGTCCGATGACGCAAATTCATAATTTCCGGCATCTTAGTTGACGCCGAATTCCTTGTACAAGGTTGCGTCTACAATGATGCGAGTGTGTCATTTCCGGATGTTGTTAGCGCCAAAAAAATTTCAGTTGCATTGTGCGTCATACTTGGCACCAAATAATTTCATTATTTAAACCCCATTTCTATATGCCTCTTGCCTTTTTCTATGTCAGAGGGCTATGCTGTTTGCATTTTTTCCCCATTCCTGAAACTGCCATATAAGGAAATTGATAATGTTGCTTTATATGTTTTTTTTTCTCTTACATTTGCAAGATGTCTCAATCTGATCCTGTCTCAGAAACCACTGTTGGAACCCTGCTGCTTGATAACAGTTCTACCAAAGCTAAGTACATCTGTTGTAAATTTGTGGAGATTATATCTCCAGCTGTGGTATGTAATAGTTGTCATTATAAGCTTTTACATGCAGAGAATGTGTCCATCAGTAATAGTACAATGCCTGTTGTTCTTTCAACATCTAATATACATGATATACCTGTGAATATAAAAGATTTTATTGCTGATGTGATTCAGAAGGCTTTGTCTGCCATCCCGCCTTCTAATAAACGTAAAAGGTATTTTAAAACTTCTCATAAAGTTGATGACATTTCAAATGACCGACAACATACTGAATTATCCTCCTCTGATGAGAATCTATCTGATTCAGAAGATACTTCCTCAGATATTGACACTGACAAATCTACTTATTTATTTAAAATGGAGTTTATTCGTTCCTTGTTTAAAGAGGTGTTGATTACATTGGATATTGAGGAAAGTAGTCCTCTTGATATTAAAACTAGTAAACATTTAAATTCTGTTTATAAACCTCCTGTGGTTACTCCAGAGGTTTTTCCAGTTCCTGATGCTATTTCTGATATGATTTCTAAGGAATGGAATAGGCCTGGTACTTCTTTTATTCCTTCTTCAAGGTTTAAAAAATCGTATCCTTTGCCAGCAGTTAGATTGGAGTTTTGGGAAAAGATCTCCAAAGTTGATGGGGCTATTTCTACTCTTGCTAAACATACTACTATTCCTATGGAAGATAGTACTTCTTTTAAAGACCCTTTAGATAGGAAACTTGAATCTTATCTAAGGAAAGCTTATTTATATTCTGGCTATCTTCTCAGGCCTGCCATTTATATGGATGATGTTGCAGCTGCATCAACTTTTTAGTTGGAAAGTTTAGCGCAACAGGAAATAGATCCTGATTAGCATTGTTCACTTGCTTCAACATGCTAATCATTTTATGTGTGATGCCATTTTGAATATCATCAAAATTGATGTTAAATCTATGTCTTTAGCTATTTTAGCTAGAAGAGCTTTGTAGCTCAAATATTGGAATGCTAACATGGTATCTAAGTCTAGATTACTATCTCTTTTTTCCAAGGTAATAAGTTATTTGGTTCTCAGTTGGATTCAATTATTTCAACTGTCACTGGGGGAAGGGAGTTTTTTTGCCTCAGGATATAAGACCTAAGGGTAAATCTAAAGCTTCTAACCGTTTTCGCTTTTTTGCGACAAAATAAGGAACAAAAACCTAATCCTTCCCCCAAAGAATCTGGTTCCAATTGGAAACCTTCTTCAAGTTGGAGTAAATCCAAACCGTTTAAGAAACCAAAGCCAGCCTCCAAGTCTGCATGAAGGTGCGGCCCTCATTCCAGCTCCGCTGGTGGGGGGCAGATTAAGATTCTTCCATAGCATTTGGGCAGAATCTGTCCAAAATCAATGGATTCAGAGTATTGTCTCTCAAGGGTACTGAATAGGATTCAGCAAATTCAGTAAAGGCTCAGGCTTTTCTGAAGTGTGTTTCAGACCTGGAGCTTTCAGGGGTAATCATACCAGTTCCGTTTTAGGAACAGGGTCTGGGGTTTTATTCAAATCTATTCATTGTCCCAAAGAAAGAAAATTAATTCAGGCAAGTTCTGGATCTGAAAATTTTAAATCGTTATGTAAGAGTGCCAACTTTCAAAATGGTGACTATAAGGACTATTCTTCAGCAAGGGCATTATATGTCCACAATAGCCTTACAGGATACATATCTTCATATTCCGATTCATCCAGACCACTATCAGTTTCTGAGATTCTCTTTTCTAGACAAGCATTACCAATTTGTCACTCTTCCATTTGGCCTAGCGGCAGCTCCAAGAATCTTTTCAAAGGTTATCGGTGCCCTACCCTCTGTATATCAGAGAACAGGGTATTGCGGTGTTTCCTTATTTGGACGGTATCTTGGTACTAGCTCAGTCTTTACCTTCTGCAGAATCTCACACAAATCAACTAGTGTTGTTTCTTCAAAGACATGGTTGAAGGATTAATTTACCAAAAAGTTCTTTAATTCCTCCGACAAGGGTCACCTTTTTAGGTTTACAGATAGATTCAGTGTCCATGACCCTGTCTCTAACAGACAAGAGACAATTAAAATTGGTTTCAGCTTGTCGGAACCTTCAGTCTCAATCATTCCCTTCAGTAGCTATGTGCATGGAAGTTTTAGGTCTCATGACTGCAGCATCGGACGCTATCCCCTTTGCTCGTTTTCATATGAGACCTCTCCAGCTTTGTATGCTGAACCAATGGTGCAGGGATTATACAAAGATATCACAATTAATATCCTTAAATCCCAAGGTTCGACTCTCTCTGACTTGGTGGTTAGATCACCATCGTATAGTTCAAGGGCCTCTTTTGTTCGTCCAACCTGGACTGTGATCACAACAGATGCAAGTATTTCAGGTTGGGGAGCTGTCTGGGGATCTCTGACAGCACAAGGGGTTTAGAAATCTCAAGAAGCGAGGTTACCAATCAATATTTTAGATCTCCGTGCTAATTTCAGGGCTCTTCAGGTTTGGCCTCTGTTGAAGAGAGAACCGTTCATTTGTTTTCAGACAGATAATATCACAACTGTGGCATATGTCAATCTTCAGGGTTGGACTCACAGTCCCCAAGCTATGAAAGAAGTATCTCGGATACTTGCTTGGGCGGAATCCAGCTCCTGTCTAATTTCTGCGGTTCATATCCCAGGTATAGACAATTGGGAAGCGGATTATCTCAGCCGTCAGACTTTACATCCGGGAGAGTAGTCGCTCCATCCAGATGTGTTTTCTCAGATTGTTCAGATGTGGGGTCTTCCAGATATAGATCTGATGGCTTCCCATCTAAACAAGAAACTACCCAGGTACCTGTCAAGGTCCAGGGATCCTCAGGCGTAAGCGGTGGATACGTTAACAGTTCCTTGGTGTTACCAACCTGCTTATATTTTTCCGCCTCTAGTTCTTCTTCCATGAGTGATTGCCAAAATCATCATGGAACAATTGTTTGTGTTGCTGGTAGCTCTAGCATGGCCTCACAGGTTTTGGTATGCGGATCTTTTTCGGATGTCCAGTTGCCAACCTTGGCCACTTTCATTAAGGTCCGTTTTTCCATCAGGATCTCAAATCATTAAATTTGAAGGTATGGAAATTGAACGCCTAGTGCTTAGTCATAGAGGTTTCTCTGATTAATACTATGTTACAGGCTTTTAAATCTGTTTCTAGGAAGATTTATTATTGAGTTTGGAAGACTTATATTTCATGGTGTTCTTCTCATAAATTCTCCTGGCATTCTTTTAGAATTCCTAGAATTTTACAGTTTCTTCAGGATGGTTTGGATAAGGGTTTGTCTGCAAAGTTCCTTGAAGGGACAAATCTCTGCTCTTTCTGTTTTATTTCACAGAAAGATTGCTAAGCTTCCTGATATTCACTGTTGTGTACAGACTTTGGTCAGTATCAAGCCTGTCATTAAATCAATCTCTCCTCTTTGGAGTCTTAATTTGGTTTTGAAGGCATTACAGGCTCCTCCGTTTGAGCCTATGCATTCTCTGGACATTAAACTACTTTCTTGGAAAGTGTTGTTCCTTTTGGCAATCTCTTCTGCTAGAAGAGTTTCCGAATTATCTGCTCTTTTTTGTGAATCTCCTTTTCTGATTTTCCATCAGGATAAGGCAGTTTTGCGAACTTCATTTAAAGTGAAGGTCAAGTCTGGCGTTTTGGTTAGCATTTCTCAATAAGTTTTCTAAAATCAGTATGATGTTCATTCATCAAATTATATATATATACAATGTAAAGTTATATTTTTTACGTTTTGAATCTGCTCCGTTTCACCTGTCTAATCCGCCCGCCATACTGCCGTTATTGATTGACAGTTTTTCTATCCTATCTATTGTTTACCCCTGTGGCGTCCAGCCCCTTTTCTGTTTTGTCATTGAAACCGTATGCGCATGCGTTTAAAAAACAGCGAGTCATCATCGGCATGCTCGTTCATGTTTCACGCATGCGTTGTCCGCTCTCACAATTTTAGAGACATAGAAGCAACAGCAAGTCTCACTCGCATCCTAGCAAATTATCTTACAACGATAATAACAGGTAATAACAAATACGCTGCACATTTACAGAACTAATTGGGCTACGTGGATGAAACGCATGCGCTATTGAGTTGACGATACGCATGCGCAGTTGAAAAAATAAACGGGTGCACGAGCGTAGTCCGCTTGTAAGAAAGAAAGCAACGTCATAACAGCAAAATAAGGAAGTGTGGTAGGGGCGGAGCTAATCGCGATAACAGAGGTATATTATAAATACATTTTATTTGTAAATGAATCGTTATTTATACATATAAAATCAGCGACTTGAGTGTTTTTAACTTAAATTTTAACATGGTGTATTGATAATATCAAAAATTGACCTTCACTTTAATTTTCTACCTAAGGTTGTGAATTCTAACAACATTAATAGAGAAATTGTTGTCCCTAATCCTAAGAATTCTTTGGAGAGATCCTTACATTCTTTGGATGTGGTAAGAGCTTTGAAATATTACGTTGAAGCTACTAAAGATTTCAGGAAGACTTCTAGTCTATTTGTTATCTTTTCTAGTTCTAGGAAAGGTCAGAAGGCTTCTGTCATTTCCTTGGCATCTTGGTTATAGCTTTTGATTCATCAGGCTTATTGGGAGTCGGGTCAGGCCCCGCCTCAGAGAATTACAGCTCATTCTACTAGATCAGTCTCCACTTCATGGGCTTTTAAGAATGAAGCTTCAGTTGATCAGATTTGCAAAGCAGCAACTTGGTCTTCTTTGCATACATTTACTAAATTCTACCGTTTTGATGTATTTGCTTCTTCGGAAGCAGTTTTTGATAGAAAAGTTTTTCAGATAGCTGTTTCAGTTTGATTCCTCTGCTTATGTTTAAGTTTTTCTTTTTATTATGAGAATAAACTTATATTTTGGGTTGTGGATTAATTTTTTTCATCGGAAAATGGCTGTTATTATTTTATCCCTCCCTCTCTAGTGACACTCTAGTCCATGAGACCCACCCTTTTTATGGTGGTTATGATTTTTTGTATAAAGCACAATTATTTCCAATTTCCTTTTTTTGATGCTTTTTACTCCTTTCTAGAATCACCCCACTACTTGGCTATTTGTTAAACTGAATTGTGGGTGTGGTGAGGGGTGTATTTATAGGCATTTTGAGGTTTGGGAAACTTTGCTCCTCCTGGTAGGATTGTATATCCTATACCTCACTAGGTCATGGACTCTTGCCAATATGAAAGAAATTAATTTATCAGGTAAGTTCTTACATAAATTATGTTTTTTCAATAACAATTGATACTGGAAAATCTGATCTAAAATGCAATTCATGCAGAAAATGAGTAGGTATACAATAACTAACCATACAAATATTAGATATGTTTTAAAATTGCACAAAATTCTAATATCCCAGAGTGTAGCTTTAAACCCCATTTTGACAATGTATACTGTCCAAACTCACTCAGCATAACATAAAATAGTTGTACCAAAAGTCATCCTATATTAAATTTCACAAACTATCACCTATCTCATAGTTGCCAACTGTCCTGTTGTTTCCAGGACAGTCCATTTTTTGGCTTCTTATCCATACCTTTAACTCCTTAATGACCGATGACGTGCAGGGTACATCCTCTACGGCCCTTTGAGTTGTCTACTACATTACACTAAAGCTAAAATTAACCCTACAAACTCCCTACAAGCTCCCTAATTAACCCCTTCACTGCTGGGCATAATACACGTGTGATACGCAACTGAATTTAGCGGCCTTCTAATTACTAAAAAGCAACGCCAAAGCCATATAACATAATTTATGTAAGAACTTACCTGATAAATTCATTTCTTTCATATTAGCAAGAGTCCATGAGCTAGTGACGTATGGGATATACATTCCTACCAGGAGGGGCAAAGTTTCCCAAACCTCAAAATGCCTACAAATACACCCCTCACCACACCCACAAATCAGTTTAACGAATAGCCAAGAAGTGGGGTGATAAGAAAAAAGTGCGAAAGCATAAAAAATAAGGAATTGGAATAATTGTGCTTTATACAAAAAAATCATAACCACCACAAAAAGGGTGGGCCTCATGGACTCTTGCTAATATAAAAGAAATGAATTTATCAGGTAAGTTCTTACATAAATTATGTTTTCTTTCATGTAATTAGCAAGAGTCCATGAGCTAGTGACGTATGGGATAATGACTACCCAAGATGTGGATCTTTCCACGCCAGAGTCACTAGAGAGGGAGGGATAAAATAAAGACAGCCAATTCCGCTGAAAAATAATCCACACCCAAAATAAAGTTTAAATTTTATAATGAAAAAAACTGAAAGCATAAGCAGAAGATTCAAACTGAAACAGCTGCCTGAAGTACTTTTCTACCAAAAACAGTTTCGGAAGAAGAAAACACATCAAAATGGTAGAATTTAGTAAAAGTATGCAAAGAAGACCAAGTTGCTGCTTTGCAAATCTGATCAACCGAAGCTTCATTCCTAAACGCCCAGGAAGTAGAAACTGACCTAGTAGAATGAGCTGTAATCCTTTGAGGCAGAGTTTTACCCGACTCAACATAAGCATGATGAATTAAAGATTTCAACCAAGATGCCAAAGAAATGGCAGAGGCCTTCTGACCTTTCCTAGAACCGGAAAAGATAACAAATAGACTAGAAGTCTTTCGGAAATTCTTAGTAGCTTCAACATAATATTTCAAAGCTCTAACTACATCCAAAGAATGCAATGATTTCTCCTTAGAATTCTTAGGATTAGGACATAATGAAGGAACCACAATTTCTCTACTAATGTTGTTGGAATTCACAACCTTAGGTAAAAATTCAAAAGAAGTTCGCAACACCGCCTTATCCTGATGAAAAATCAGAAAAGGAGACTCACAAGAAAGAACAGATAATTCAGAAACTCTTCTGGCAGAAGAGATGGCCAAAAGGAACAAAACTTTTCAAGAAAGTAATTTAATGTCCAATGAATGCATAGGTTCAAACGGAGGAGCTTGAAGAGCCCCCAGAACCAAATTCAAACTCCAAGGAGGAGAAATTGACTTAATGACAGGTTTTATACGAACCAAAGCTTGTACAAAACAATGAATATCAGGAAGATTAGCAATCTTTCTGTGAAAAAGAACAGAAAGAGCAGAGATTTGTCCTTTCAAAGAACTTGCAGACAAACCTTTCTCCAAACCATCCTGAAGAAACTGTAAAATTCTCGGAATTCTAAAAGAATGCCAGGAAAAAAGATGAGAAAGACACCAAGAAATATAAGTCTTCCAGACTCTATAATATATCTCCCTAGATACAGATTTACGAGCCTGTAACATAGTATTAATCACAGAGTCAGAGAAACCTCTTTGACTAAGAATCAAGCGTCCAATCTCCATACCTTTAAATTTAAGGATTTAAGATCCTGATGGAAAAAAGGACCTTGCGACAGAAGGTCTGGTCTTAACGGAAGAGTCCACGGTTGGCAAGAGGCCATCCGGACAAGATCCGCATACCAAAACCTGTGAGGCCATGCTGGAGCTACCAGCAGAACAAACGAGCATTCCTTCAGAATCTTGGAGATCACTCTTGGGAGAAGAACTAGAGGCGGAAAGATATAAGCAGGATGATACTTCCAAGAAAGTGACAATGCATCCACTGCTTCCGCTTGAGGATCCCTGGATCTGGACAGATACCTGGGAAGTTTCTTGTTTAGATGAGAGGCCATCAGATCTATTTCTGGAAGTCCCCATATTTGGACAATCTGAAGAAATACCTCTGGGTGAAGAGACCATTCGCCCGGATGCAACGTTTGGTGACTGAGATAATCCGCTTCCCAATTGTCTATACCTGGGATATGAACCGCAGAAACTAGACAGGAGCTGGATTCCGCCCAAACCAGAATTCGAGATACTTCTTTCATAGCCAGAGGGCTGTGAGTCCCTCCTTGATGATTGATGTATGCCACAGATGTGACATTGTCTGTCTGAAAACAAATGAACGATTCTCTCTTTAGAAGAGGCCAAGACTGAAGAGCTCTGAAAATTGCACGGAGTTCCAAAATATTGATCGGTAATCTCACCTCCTGAGATTCCCAAACCCCTTGTGCCGTCAGAGACCCCCACACAGCTCCCCAACCTGTAAGACTTGCATCTGTTGAGATTACAGTCCAGGTCGGAAGAACAAAAGAAGCCCCCTGAACTAAACGATGGTGATCTGTCCACCACGTCAGAGAGTGTCGTACAATCGGTTTTAAAGATATTAATTGAGATATCTTTGTGTAATCCCTGCACCACTGGTTCAGCATACAGAGCTGAAGAGATCGCATGTGAAAACGAGCAAAGGGGATCGCGTCCGATGCAGCAGTCATAAGACCTAGAATTTCCATGCATAAGGCTACCGAAGGGAATGATTGTGACTGAAGGTTTCGACAAGCTGATATCAATTTTAGACATCTCTTGTCTGTCAAAGATAGAATCATGGACACTGAATCTATCTGGAAACCCAAAAAGGTTACCCTTGTCTGAGGAATCAATGAACTTTTTAGTAAATTGATCCTCCAACCATGATCTTGAAGAAACAACACAAGTCGATTCGTATGAGATTCTGCTAAATGTGAAGACTGAGCAAGTACCAAGATATCGTCCAAATAAGGAAATACCACAATACCCTGTTCTCTGATTACAGACAGAAGGGCACCGAGAACCTTTGTAAAAATTCTTGGAGCTGTTGCTAGGCCAAACGGCAGAGCCACAAACTGGTAATGCTTGTCTAGGAACGAGAATCTCAGAAACCGATAGTGATCTGGATGAATCGGAATATGCAGATATGCATCCTGTAAATCTATTGTAGACATATAATGCCCTTGCTGAACAAAAGGCAGGATAGTCCTTACAGTTACCATTTTGAATGTTGGTATCCTTACATAAAGATTCAATATTTTTAGATCCAGAACTGGTCTGAAGGAATTCTCCTTCTTTGGTACAATGAAGAGATTTGAATAAAACCCCAGCCCCTGTTCCAGAACTGGAACTGGCATAATTACTCCAGCCAACTCTAGATCTGAAACACATTTCAGAAATGCTTGAGCCTTCGCTGGATTTACTGGGACACGGGAAAGAAAAAATCTCTTTGCAGGAGGCCTTATCTTGAAGTTAATTCTGTACCCTTCTGAAACAATATTCTGAATCCAAAGATTGTGAACGGAATTGATCCAAATTCCTTTGAAAAAACGTAATCTGCCCCCTACCAGCTGAGCTGGAATGAGGGCCGCACCTTCATGTGGACTTAGGAGCTGGCTTTGATTTTCTAAAAGGCTTGGATTTATTCCAGACTGGAGATGGTTTCCAAACTGATACCGCTCCTGAGGATGAAGGATCAGGCTTTTGTTCCTTGTTGTGACGAAAGGAACGAAAACGATTATTAGACCTAAATTTACCTTTAGATTTTTTATCCTGTGGTAAAAAAGTTCCTTTCCCTCCAGTAACAGTTGAGATAATAGAATCCAACTGAGAACCAAATAATTTATTACCCTGGAAAGAAAGGGAAAGCAGAGTAGACTTAGAAGACATATCAGCATTCCAAGTTTTAAGCCATAAAGCTCTTCTAGCTAAAATAGCTAGAGACATATACCTGACATCAACTCTAATTATATCAAAGATGGCATCACAAATAAAATTATTAGCATGTTGAAGAAGAATAATAATGCTATGAGAATTATGATCTGTTACTTGTTGCGCTAAAGCTTCCAATCAAAAAGTTGAAGCTGCAGCAACATCCGCCAAAGATATAGCAGGTCTAAGAAGATTACCTGAACACAAGTAAGTTTTTCTTAGAAAGGCTTCAATTTTCCTATCTAAAGGATCCTTAAAGGAAGTACCATCTGCCGTAGGAATGGTAGTACGCTTAGCAAGAGTAGAGACAGCCCCATCAACCTTAGGGATTTTGTCCCAAAATTCTAATCTGTCAGATGGCACAGGATATAATTGCTTAAAACGTTTAGAAGGAGTAAATGAATTACCCAAATTATTCCATTCTCTGGAAATTACTTCAGAAATAGCACCAGGAACAGGAAAAACTTCTGGAATAACTACAGGAGATTTAAAAACCTTATCTAAACGTTTAGATTTAGTATCAAGAGGACCAGAATCCTCAATTTCTAATGCAATTAGGACTTCTTTAAGTAAAGAACGAATAAATTCCATTTTAAATAAATATGAGGATTTATCAGTATCAACCTCTGAGACAGAATCCTCTGAACCAGAAGAGCCATTATCAGAATCAGAATGATGATGTTCATTTAAAAATTCATCTGAAAAATGAGAAGTTTTAAAAAACTTTTTACGTTTACTAGAAGGAGGAATAACAGACATAGCCTTCTTAATGGATTTAGAAACAAAATCTCTTATGTTATCAGGAACACTCTGAGTATTAGATGTTGATGGAACAGCAACAGGTAATGTAACTTTACTAAAGGAAATATTATCTGCATTAACAAGTTTGTCATGACATTCAATACAAACAACAGCTGGAGGAACAGCTACCAAAAGTTTACAGCAGATACACTTAGCTTTGGTAGCTCCAGCACCAGGCAGCGATTTTCCAGAAGTATCTTCTGACTCAGCTTCAACATGGGATATCTTGCAATATGTAATAGAAAAAACAACATATAAAGCAAAATTGATCAAATTCCTTAAATGACAGTTTCAGGAATGGGAAAAAATGCCAGTGAACAAGCTTCTAGCAACCAGAAGCAATAAAAAATGAGACTTAAATAATGTGGAGACAAAAGTGACGCCCATATTTTTTTAGCGCCAAATAAGACGCCCACATTATTTGGCGCCTAAATGCTTTTGGCGCCAAAAATGACGCCACATCCGGAACGCCGACATTTTTGGCGCAAAAGAATGTCAAAAATGACGCAACTTCCGGCGACACGTATGACGCCGGAAACAGAAAAAAAAATTTGCGCCAAAAAAGTCCGCGCCAAGAATGACGCAATAAAAAGAAGCATTTTCAGCCCCCGCGAGCCTAACAGCCCACAGGGAAAAGTCAAATTTTAAGGTAAGAAAAAAATTGTTTTATTCAAATGCATTATCCCAAATATGAAACTGACTGTCTGAAAATAAGGAATGTTGAACATCCTGAGTCAAGGCAAATAAATGTTTGAATACATATATTTAGAACTTTATAAAAAAAGTGCCCAACCATAGCTTAGAGTGTCACAGAAAATAAGACTTACTTAGCCCAGGACACTCATCTACATGTAGTAGAAAGCCAAACCAGTACTGAAACGAAAATCAGCAGAGGTAATGGTATATATATAAGAGTATATCGTCGATCTGAAAAGGGAGGTAAGAGATGAATCTCTACGACCGATAACAGAGAACCTATGAAATAGACCCCGTAGAAGGAGATCATTGAATTCAAATAGGCAATACTCTCCTCACATCCCTCTGACATTCACTGCACGCTGAGAGGAAAACCGGGCTCCAACCTGCTGCGGAGCGCATATCAACGTAGAATCTAGCACAAACTTACTTCACCACCTCCATAGGAGGCAAAGTTTGTAAAACTGATTTGTGGGTGTGGTGAGGGGTGTATTTGTAGGCATTTTGAGGTTTGGGAAATTTTGCCCCTCCTGGTAGGAATGTATATCCCATACGTCACTAGCTCATGGACTCTTGCTAATTACATGAAAGAAATGTCTGCTATTTCTGAACAAAGGGGATCCCAGAGAGGCATTTACAACCATTTGTGTCATAATTGCACAAGCTGTTTGTAAATAATTTGAGTGAGAAACCTAAAATTGTGAAAAATTTTACTTTTTTTTTTATTTGATCGCATTTGGCGGTGAAATGATGGCATGAAATATACCAAAATAGGCCTAAATCAATACTTGGGGTTGTCTACTACACTACAGCTAAAATTAACCCTAGAAGCTCCCTACATGCTCCCTAATTAACCCCTTCACTGCTGGGCATAATACACGTGTGGTGCGCAGTGGCATTTAGCAGCCTTCTAATTACCAAAAAGCAACACCAAAGCCATATAAGTCTGCTATTTCTGAACAAAGGGGATCCCAGAGAAGCATTTACAACCATTTATGCCATAATTGCACAAGTTGTTTGTAAATAATTTTAGTGAGAAACCTAAAGTTAGTGAAAAAGTGAACGATTTTTTTTATTTGATCGCATTTGGCAGTGAAAGGGTGGCATGAAATATACCAAAATGGGCCTAGATCAATACTTTGGGATGTCTTCTAAAAAAAAATATATATACGTCAAGCGATATTCAGGGATTCCTGACAGATATCAGTGTTCCAATGTAACTAGCGCTAATTTTGAAAAAAAGTGGTTTGGAAATAGCAAAGTGCTACTTGTATTTATTGCCCTATAACTTGCAAAAAAAGCAAAGAACATGTAAACATTGGCTATTTCTAAACTCAGGACAAATTTAGAAACTATTTAGTATGGGTGTTTTTTGGTGGTTGTAGATGTGTAACATATTTTGGGGGTCAAAGTTAGAAAAAGTGTGTTTTTTTTCCATTTTTTCCTCATATCTTTTTTATAGTAAATTATAAGATATGATGAAAATAATGTTATCTTTTGAAAGTCCATTTAATGGGGAGAAAAACAATTTATAATTTGTGGGGGTACAGTAAATGAGTAAGAGGAAAATTACAGCTAAACACAAACACCGCAAAAATGTAAAAATAGCCTTGGTCCCAAACGGACAGAAAATGGAAAAGTGCTGTGGTCATTAAAGGGTTAAAGATTGTCCCTTCTTTATTTCAGTCTGTATATACAGTAGTTTAATATTGTGTGCAGTTCAATACTCCCACCACAGAAGGCGCTGTGGCATTAGTCTCATTGCTTACAGTATTATTTTTCTGCAGTATTCTTTATCTGTGGTTTTCTGTTATACAGAAGTTTAGCAGTGTATAGTGAGGTGTCAGGAAAGAGAAAGCCACAATTTGTGAAATATAATACCAGGGAGGGTAGGAGACAAGGGGTGATGATGCCAGGCTTCTCAATAGTGTTGCACAGTTTGTAACATGTTTAATTTCCCCCCTGTACATACTGAGGTTTTGCTTAGCAGGGGCTTAACACATATATGCTGCGACTGGACTTCACAGAACATACAAAAATTCATACATACAAAAATTGTTGCAGCAGCAGAGATAAAACATAAATAGTTACCTCATACATTTGCCACCTGCTTATGAAACTTTCAATAGTGTCCTTAACATATCTGAATATATTATTTTCAGCAGCCCCAAGACAGCAGTTAGTAGGTTAAACTAAACATATTGAGGTAATATCACTCTTTAAACGGACATCATGAAACCAAATTTTTTTTCTTTCATGATTCAGATAGAGCACACAATTAAAAAAAAAAAACTTTCCAATTTTTTATATTATCTATTTTGTTTTCTTTGTATCCTTTGTTGAAAACAAAATACCTAGGTAGACTTAGAAACTGCTGAATGTTGGCTGCACATATATTCCTCTTGTTATTGGCTTTCAGCTAACTCCCAGTAGTGCATTACTGCTCCTTCAACAAAGGATACCAAGAAAATGAAGCAAATTAGATAATAGAAGGACATTGGAAAGTTGTTTAAAATTGTATAATCTATGAAAGAAAAATGTTGGGTTTCATGTTTCTTTAATTTCAGGCTGTGTAACATCTATATAAACTAGGGTGCTTTGTGGTTTCCTGCTATACAAATGCTGAAGGGTTAAAAATGTAACCCTTGCTTACTTATTTTGTTACTTGCTGTAAAGGTATTCTTCCTATGCCAATTATGTGCTTGAGAGTAAGGGAGTTGATGAGGAACACCATGCTTTAGCCTGAATTAAAGGGCTATAACAGTGCATACAGAACATTCTCTATGTTAGAGCAATTTTCTTATTGCACTGTTGCTTTCATATAACCATCTGTTTAACCCCTGTAAAGTGATTAAACACATTATTAAAGTCACTTCCAAAGCAGCAATACACTGTTGGAAGCTAGCTAAACACATCTGGTGAGCCAATGATAAAAGACAAATGTGTGTAGCCACCAGTTAATAGCTAGTTCCCAGTAGGGAATTGCTGCTGCTGAGGTTTGCTATATGTCCTTTTTAATAAAGTTACCCAAGAGAACAAAGTAGAAATTAATTTAAAAATGGCATTCTCTATCTGAATCATGAACGTTTAATATAATCTTTCCTGTCCCTTTAAACAATTAGTATGGCTAAATTATACTACTAGAATTTGTGCTTGTTTTTGGGGGTCAATCTGAGTGGGTGGAGCTATGCAAACCATAAATGGTCGTGCCCCTGGAAATTGTTATAAAATGTTGGCAGCTATGCCTATCTTTACATTCTGCCATTTATTTTGATTCATATTTCTTATTATTATCAAATAAGGATCTATGACCCCTAACATCAACAACACAAACAAATGAGGCTAGCAGCTACTGCCAGATTATTGTTATTACTATGACAGTCACTTGATATCTATAAGGACAAGAAATCCCTTATTTGAATTGTAGGATTTCACTTTCAAATGTGGGGTCTTATTATATATTGCTATAATTTCTATGTATCAAAGGGGTTATTGTCCGTATATCATAGTAAAGAGGCTTTTCAAGGGGTGTATCCCTTGTCACACTGGATTTAGAAACTTTTTAATGTTACTTAGAAAATGGCAGTTTAATTGTTTGAAATGTTTGCTTTGCATAAACTGTGAGTGTAATGGAGCACTTAAAGGGACAGTAAACCCCAAAGATTTCATTCATGATTTGGATAGAACTTACAATTTTAAACAAATTTTCAGTTTACTTCCATTATCAAATTTGCTTTGTTCTCTTGATATCCTTTTTCTGAAGGAACAGCGTTGTACTACTGGCAGCAAGATGAACACATCTAGTCAGCCAATCACGAACGACAAATGTGTGCAGTCACCACTAGTGGAGGATTTGTGCATATTCGTTTTCAACAAGGGTTACCAAGAGAACAAAGCACATTTGAAAATAGAAGTGAATTTAAAAGTGTCTTAAAATGACATGCTCTATCTGAATCATGCAAGTTTAATTTTTACTTTCCTATCCCTTTAAAGGGTCATAATACCCATATGCTAAATCACTTGAAAGTAGATTTAAAAAACTGACAAATAAATATCACATAAACATCTCTGTGTACAAAAGCAAGATAAAAAAAAGATGCTCTGTGATCTATGCCTACCTTTTTAACTGTTATCTACATACTGGGGAAAAAAACAATCTGCTTCATAAGTGCTGAATTCAGACTTAGCTTTACTGTGATCTCATGGGATGTCAGAAAAATATTGTGAGATTTCATAGTAGACTTTCTGAAAGTAACTTGACTGCTTGCATGTACCAGATGCACGATTCCTTGCAAATCCTGGGAAAAGCGCCCTGATTGGATGCTTAAACTCCCTTTACAGTGGGATGTGGCTACTGAGGAAATTTTGAGGTAAAATATCTTTCTTCTTTACATACGCCTAGATTTAGAGTTTGGCGTTAGCCGTCAAAAGCAGCGTTAAGGGGTCCTAACGCTGCTTTTTACCGCCCGCTGGTATTTAGAGTCAGACAGGAAAGGGTCTACCACTCACTTTCTTTCCGCGACTCTAGGCTACCGCAGATCCCCTTACGTCAATTGCGTATCCTATCCTTTCTGTGGGATTTGCCTAACGCTGGTATTTCGAGTCTTGGAAGAAGTGAGCGGTAGAGCCTCTACCGACAAGACTCAAACCGTCAAAAAAAGTCAGTAGTTAAGAGCTTTATGGGAACGCGGGAACATAAAGCGCCTAACTACTGTGCTATAAAGTACACTAACACCCATAAACTACCGAGGCCCCCCACATCGCAAACCCTATAATACATTTTTTTAACCTCTAATCTTCCGACCGGACATCGCCGCCACCTACATTATAGCTATGAACCCCTAATCTGCTGCCCCTAACATCGCCGACACCTACATTATATTTATTAACCCCTAATCTGCCCCCCCAACGTCGCCGCCACCTACCTTCACTTATTAACCCCTCATCTGCCGACCGGACCTCGCCGCCACTATAATAAATGTATTAACCCCTAAACCGCCACACTCCCGCCTCGCAAACACTATAATAAATAGTATTAACCCCTAATCTGCCCTCCCTAACATTGCCGCCACCTACCTACAAATGTGAAGACAACTCAAGGTAGGGAGATCTTCAGGGGGTTAGTGTTAGGTTTATTTAAGGGGGGTTTGGGTGGGTTAGAGTAGGGGTATGTGGGTGGTGGGTTTTAATGTTGGGGGGGGGGTTGTATTTTTTTTACAGGTAAAAGAGCTGATTACTTTGGGGCAATTCCCCGCAAAAGGCCCTTTTAAGGGCTGGTAAAAGAGCTGATTACTTTGTAATTTAGAATAGGGTAGACATTTTATTATTTTGGGGGACCTTTTTATTTTATTAGGGGGCTTAGATTAGGTGTAATTAGTTTAAACATCTTGTAAAAAAAAATTATTTTCTGTAATTTTGTGTTTTTTTTTGTATTATAGATTAGTTTATTTAATTGTATTTTAGTTTTGCTAATTGTAGTTAATTTATTTTATTAATTTATTGATAGTGTAGTGTTAGAGGTGTATTTGTAACTTAGGTTAGGATTTATTTTACAGGTAATTTTGTAATTATTTTAACTAGGTAGCTATTAAATAGTTATTAACTATTTAATAGCTATTGTACCTAGTTAAAATAAATACAAAGTTGCCTGTAAAATAAATATAAATCCTAAAATAGCTACAATGTAACTAATAGTTATATTGTAGCTATATTAGGGTTTATTTTATAGGTAAGTATTTATTTTTAAATAGGAAAACTTTATTTAATGATAGTAAATGTATTTAGATTAATATAAATGATATTTAAGTTAGGGGGGTGTTAGGGTTAGACTTAGGTTTAGGGGTTAATAAATTTATTATAGTAACGGCGACGTTGCGGGCGGGAGATTAGGGGTTAATATTTGTAGGTAGGTGGCGGCGATGTTAGGGAGGGCAGATTAGGGGTTAATACTCTTTATTATAGTGTTTGCGAGGCGGGAGTGCGGCTGTTTAGGGGTTAATACATTTATTATAGTGGCGGCGAGGTCCAGTCGGCAGATTAGGGGTTAATAAGTGTAGGTAGGTTGCGGTGACGTTGGAGGGGGGCAGATTAGGGGGTAATAAATATAATATAGGTGTCGGCAATGATAGGGGCAGTAGATTAGGGATTCATAGGTATAATGTAGGTTGCGGTGGTGTCCGGAGCGGCAGATTAGGGGTTAATAATATAATGTAGGTGTCAGCAATAGCGGGGGCGGCAGATTAGGGGTTAATAAGTGTAAGGTTAGGGGTGTTTAGACTCGGGGTTCATGTTAGGGTGTTAGGTGTAGACTTAGAGAGTGTTTCCCCATAGGAAACAATGGGGCTGCGTTAGGAGCTGAACGCTGCTTTTTTGCAGGTTTTTTTTCAGCCAGCTCAGCCCCATTGTTTCCTATGGGGATATCGTGCACGAGAACGTTTTTCCAGCTTACCGCTGACTTAATCAACGCTGGTATTGAGGGTTGAAGTGGAGCTAAATTATGCTCAACGCTCCCTTTTCTGAAGCTAACGCAGCCATTCAGACAACTCTAAATACCAACATTGTCTTAAGGGTGCGCTGGAAAAAAAAAAGCAGCCTTAGCACCGTGGGTCTTTACCGACAAAACTCTAAATCTAGGCGATAGAAATTGTGACACCCATCTTTTTTTTTTTTTTTTCCAACATTTAACACGTTAAAAAAAAAGTGTAAATCATTCAGCTGCCAGTGATAACTCCTTACATCTAGTACATAAAACTACTTGATATAAGTTTGTATTAGAAAAAAAAAGTATTTTTTTTAACTAAAGATAATTTATGGTCAGGGATGACATCAGCAACGTGGACAGAATGACAAATGTTGCTTAACATAAATATTTACATCCTACACAATATCTGTACATAAAAATGTAAAATAATAAATTATGCATTCCATAAACTGGTTAACAGGCCTAATATTGTATTCCTCCTTTTATATTAAAACTGTAATAGCCCAAGACATTGTGACATCCCAGATCGGAATTATATTCCTCCTGTAGTGATGGGTGCTTGAAAGGTAATCAACACAAACATGTAGATTTGTTATGCTTACATTAGATAAACTGTGTCATCTTCCATCTTATGCCAATCAGTTCACTATTGATGACATACGTACTACATAAATATTTTACAAAGTGTGTCATGCACGTTCCCTTATAGTAACTTTGTGACAGCGAATTTAAATAATTGTAGAATATCCAGAGACAAAACGGTGACAGAACTACAATCTTGGTTTCTATATATCATTAGAATGAGGAGAATGAGGTCCAGTTTGCTATTGCAAAATATTCTAGACAGAAGCTAAACATATTTCTGATGCAACAATTTGGCTGCGCCTGCTATATGCATTGTTACTGTTCATCCCATATTTAACGGTTTTAACCCCTTGGCTAACATGGGCTTGCAGCACATTGCATAGCTGCTCATACACATGCAATAGATTGGCAGTGCACACACTGTAATAGTGCCAGTGGGGCTAAACCTTTCCCTGTATCATGAGCAGACATGAGGGATTGTGTGTACCTGTATCTATCGCCGCAACTGTAATAATCCTCGCTACAGTTGACAACGACTTTCATTATTGATTATCAATTAGTTGTTTCTTTCAGCTCTACAGTGGCCATTATCACATGTGCTAGGCGGTGGGCCCCCCATGAGTGGAGGAACTTCAGGACCCAGTCGCGGCCGCAACCCTCGCGACTGCGGTAGTTCCGCCCCTGGCCTGTGACTTAGTGTAGTGGGTGCAAGGGTTAACAAACACTCTCTAATCTGTTCTAGACCTTGAAATAATTCCACAAATTTCCTTTTAATGCCACACATTCTAATATATCACTAGGATGCCATTACCTAAGATTATTATATGGGAAATCTTAAGGAAAAACCAGACTAACATAGTAAAATCCCAAAATACAATTTAGCAAAAATTAAGCAAAAGAAAAACTCAGTCCTCTTATCACCAGTCTCTTTCAGTAACGTGGTTCAAATTTTAAGACAAAGGAAAACTAAATAAAGAAACATTTATTATGAGCAAAAACAGAGTCACAGTGCACTTATATATGAAAAAAGTGTTAGCAAATAAAATTCCACACAGCAAAACAGTTTTCAAAATAAAAGGGTGAATATATTACAGAACCTATAACTTTACAAGAAGAATATGGATTTCTGGTTCCTGGGAAATGGAATTTGAAAATGATCAGGCACCCTGTTTTAAACAGCTTCCCATGTAGAATGACACACTTCTACTGTTGAAATCAAAGTTATATACACTTAACTCTGAGATCAGATTTCTTGACCAAACCTCCTTGCAGATTGGGCCAGGGAAGTAACCACCCCTCCTTTTTTGGCATGTCATAAAACTTTGAATCTTTGGCACGGATTATAGAAAATGTATAACTGGATCAAAAAAATCCCTGTAGTGCAAAGGCTTAATTACCTCCTCCCCCTTTATTCTGTTGAACCAGGTGCAGATAATAAAGCCAGTAGTCCCATAAGTCTGATTCTTTTAGACATTTCTGGTACAGGGTTTTAAATAGAGAAAGAAAATCAAAGGAAGATTTAACCCCTGACGTACTACATTCATGAGGCCTCAATGACAGAAATGTTCAGGTGATATTTTCTAGTTAGCGTTTTACACATATGCTGCATCACTTTCAAGTGATTAAACATTTGAGTTTCATGTCCCTTTAATGGCTGATACTATGTAAAACATGACAAATCTTTTTTTAAGTATTTATCTGCTTAGGCTGATCTGGAAATTATGATTGGTTCACCTTTTCTGAAATCACTTGTTGATGACTGAAGTTTATAAACATAGCACTCCACATATTTGCCAAACACCTGTTGATCTAACAGAAAGTCTGACTAACATCGCACTAAAGTATTAACTGTATGATAAATATAGCGTGTAACAATGTTTTTCAAGAGTTTTAACTTTTTCAAAAGTTTGAGATGTTGTATCTAGCAGCCCATATTGTAATCAATAAAGCTGTGATATCGTATTTTATTGTGTGCCTTTTTTATTTCCAAAGAGGGTCTGCTTTGATTTATTAGTTGTTTAATTTCTTTCATAAGGTGGTGAGAGTCCATGATCCATTACTGCTGATATTCAACTAGTAGGAGGCAAAGATTACCAAAGCTCTAAGAGCACTTAACCCTTTCCACCTCTCTGGTATTCTAGTCTTCCCCTCAGAGAGCTGCTACTGAGAGAAAGAAGGGAGATTGGAGTATTGGGCAGTAGCATAATCACTCCCAGTGAAGGAGTTAGTCACACGTCTGCCCAGGTGTCGCAGGGACTGGTCCTTTAGCCTCCTCCTGTTGAGTCATCAAGTTACTCCACACATAGATCCGTTGCTGTGAGATACTTAGCACTGGGTGGGCTCTCTACCGGAAGCAGTCTTTTCTGTAGCCAGTACATAGTAGAGTAGGTGCAACTTAGGTAAGTACAGCCATTTTTTGCACTCACATAGCCCACAGGCTATTAGTAGGTACACCAATTTTGAGGTACATCATAGCCAGGGGACATACACTTGTAAAAGACTAATTTAACCTTTGTTACTTAGACTTTTCCTTTTCTAGCAATTATGGAAACTTAAAAACACAGTAGAATAACATAATCAGTAAATGCACACACACACACACACACACACTGCATTATGTGACAGCCATCAGCCAATCACAAAATGCATATACATATATTCTATGAATCTTCCAAGTGCTCAGTAGGTGCTGGTGCCTCAAAAAGTGTGGATATAAAAAGATTGGGCACATTTAGATAATGAAGTGAAATCAGTTGTTTATAATTGATTGATAATTGATTTTAGTGTCCCTTTAATTATATGGTAATAGCTGCTAATGACTATTTAGCTAATTCACCTGGGAGTAACATCTCAATGCAACCTTAAACCCTTTGCTATATACAGGGAATGTGAGGGAGAGTCTCTGTGTATTTTGTGTTTTTTGTGCACTGAATTAGCACTGTTAGTAACTGAGCTATGTCCCTCTCTTTTTCAAAACTCTTCAACTGCTCTGAGTGCTACTGACAGTTTTCAAATGTCTTATTACTGAAAGATAAGATATTTGTATTTTAATTATTATGCCAGTTAGTGTTTTAATGCAGTGCATTATTATTATTTACTATTATTACACAGGGAGGATTTCCCTTTAATACTTATTGCCCAAGGTGGTTGTCTTCATTTGTTTTGTCTGCTTGTGTATTCTTTTATATAACACACTGAAAGGTGTACCCTCTACCTTATATTATCCTTTAGAGGATATATCCACTGATAACAATTGTATTTTCTGGTTGGAGAATTACTTTAAAAGAGTTCTTTTTCTCATTTATTAAGAGTGCCCAGGAGTCATTATAGACTCTGTGACTATGCAGCTTTCAATAACGTATCAGGGATCAAAGGTAGTCATTTTTCTCCCAACTACACTAAATTTCCAACCCATCTGTAGCTGAATGTATGCAAGTTTTAAGTCTGATAATTGCAGCATTAGATGTTCTTCCTTTTGCATGGTAACTTCCATATGAGACCTCTTCAACTTTGCATACTTCGACAATGGTACAAAAAGTTTACTCAACTCTCTTTCATAGAATCCAAAGGGATTCTTCAGTGAGGCAATCTCTGTCTCTGTGGCTAGTTTTGCAAACTATTTTTCTGGGGGCATCCTTTATTAGCCAAGCTTGGGAAATAATGTCAGCAGACACTATTCTCTGGGATTGGGGCTCAGTCTGAAGGTCGAGGAGAGCACAGGTAGTTTGGTTTCCTTAGGAAGCGAGGTTAACAATAATTATCGATCAACACTCATACATCAAACTCTAAAAAGCAGCGACAATGGATCCTATGGAATGATTTATGACAGTTATTTCTATAGTGTCCAAGACAGATATAATCACCATGTGCTATGATTTTGGGTGATCCCCAGTGGTGCAACACAATGGTAGATTTGTATAATCAATTTAATAACGTATCCTCATTGAAAAGAATGGCACCCACTAGCATAGTGTAATGACAGATGTGATGTCCATTTTGTCAGCGTGTATAGTTCAAATGTAATTGTTCCCAATAGCTTGAATAGCCAGCAATAAAACCGCAATACACAGTACCCACACTGGTTTTTCAGTGAATGATGTAGTAGTCAAAACTTAATGTTATTCCGGTCCTACTCACCGCAGGGAGGGTAACTTCCAATGTGTGTAGTGTGCGATCCTGTCCGTGTCGATTTCGCCTTGTAATTCGCCTTGTAAAAAACTTTTATTCCATCATCTAAAAATATTAGTACAAGCACAAATACTTTGTGCTTGTACTAATATTTTTAGATGATGGAATAAAAGTTTTTTATTTTTTACGTAAACCAAGTTGTGCTGCCTGCATTGCTTCTTACAATTTTTTTGGAATTCGTATGTTAACAATAATTAATAATTTCAAGAATTCTTCTTATTGCAAGTCGGTTTAGATAATGACTTATCTGCTAACTCTTCATAAAACCATATTTCCGCTTTTTCTGTTTCATACAAGAGGGAACATTGCTTAGTGTCTTGATATCAAGTCTTTTTTTCAGGTTTAGTCAGGATATATCCAGTGTCTAAACCAAGTTCTCCACTGAACCATTGATTTTTTTTTATTTGATTTTTTTTTACAAGCTTTATCAGGTCTTGGATGATTTTGTTGTTTTTAGTAAAATCTTCTGCTGGAAGACTTTAACTTTTCATCAGTCGGGAGATTTGATAGTCTCTTACTTAGTTTAGATATTGTAAGAGCATTAGAATTCTACTTTCAAATGACAAAAGTTTTTAGACAATCCTTGAATTTTATTTTTACTTGGTCCAAGTAAAATTTGGAGGGCCACCTCAATTTCTTTAGCTTTTTGGCTAGATCTCCTGATTACCAAGTTTTACATGGAGGCGGTATTGTCTTTTCCAAAACACATTATTGCCATTTTTTCTAGTTCAGTTTTTTCTTCTTGCGTTTTCAAGAATGAGGATTATATTGAATAAATCTGCAAGGAACAGCCCACCCATTTTCATTTTTTACGTAATCATGTTTTTCTGGCAATAGGTCTAGTTTGCACCTTATTTCTCTACTTTGTCCTTTCCTATCTTTCTACTTCTCCTTTCCTATCTCTCTACTTCTCCTTTCTTGGTGATAAACGTCAGGCTAGAATATTAGAGACATGGGAGGGAATTAAGTCCTTTAAGAGGGTTGGGAATTTTTGCATCCTGCTAGTGGCCAAGAGTTGAATATCAGGAATAATGGTTTGTGGTCTCTCACCACCATGAAATAATTTAATTTATTAGGTAAACATAAATTTAGTTTTTTATATTTTGATCATTTTCTTTCATGAAAGTAAATAGAGGAACTATTTAAACAATACATGAGGTCTCTTTTCTTGTAGTGTGAAAAGCTGTTCTGCCACCAGGCAGAAGTAGAATCACTGCATTTGTATCTGTTAAAGTAACAAAAATATGTTAAATCAAAGTAAACATAAAAAAGAAACCGATTGTCTTAAAAAAGCAAATAACTTGGGGGCGGAGCTTGGCCGTACCAGATAATGGCCGCACATTAGAATAGCTCTTAAGCCTCAGAAACGTTCCGAACATAAAACTAGGTGAAGATAGCTCTAAGGAGCAAAATTTAAATCTAAGCAGCAGTGGGGTATGATTGTTTGTCGTTTTATGCTTTAAAATCAGTGAGCAGGGCGTGTTAACTGTGCTGGAAGAAGGAGGCGAAAGGAGCGCAACCTGTTTTGCATCGGCACACTGAATTTCCTGATGCTGTGAGAGAAGAAGAGGTACACTCGTTCTCCCGGCAACCCTACCCTGCCTGCGGCAATTAGCAACTGAGGAGAACCAGGTTGGCGTGACAAACATGGAGCCGCGACTGTAGGGCGCACCTCCGCCATTATGTTTAGATAGCAGTCGGAACACAGCTGCAGTAGGGGAATCCAGCAATTAACGCTGCATCAGGAGCCACGGAGGTACACTTGAATTGGAGATCCGGAGATCAGGGTCCTTACTTACCCCATAGCGCAACTCCTACAGTGCCCAGGTAACAGGGGTCACACCTCACTAAAAACAGGAGAGCAGATAGGCCCGAAGTTTTAACAGTCCTCAGGCAGCAGCAGGCTTGGTAACATTTACCTACACATAGACTTCTGTCTCCCTACACACCAACATAAAGGGTAACTGTCTGCAATCACATAGCATAAAATTGTGCCATATACAGCAGGGTGAACAATTATATAAAAGGAAATATAAAGTGATCCCTTTGCAAATTCTCAGATTTCGAGTCACAGGAGACTGAACTGGGAAATTTTATTAAAGTTATATATTATCACTACAGATCATCACAACTGCCACATTTCCTGCATACATAGGGGATAAGTGTGTATTCAAACCTGTTCAAAGACCCATCCATTTGCTATTCATTCCCTCTAACTGAAAAGCAGACATGTCTCTTAGAAGAAACACGAAAATAGACAAACCCCCCAAGTCGTCCACATTAACCCAATACTTAAAATTGCCATAGGCCTTCGCAGGGATTGCAGATGACCCGGAAACATCGAATACTCAACATATCTCAGTCCAAGTGCAAGAAGCTCTTATTATGGAAAATCAAACTGCTACTAAAGCAGATCTCAGGCAGCTAGCATCAAAGGATGACATACAGTCCGTGTTGGCAGAGGTCCGTCAGCTCTGCGGAGATATAAAAAGAGACATTTCATCTGTAACCCAACAGGTACAGCATATAGAAGTCAAGCAGAAGGAACTGAAGGGATCTGTACAAAAAGTAACTCATACACTACAAGACCATGATGATAGCCTGTACTACCTTATGGAAAAGGTTGAAGACCTTGATAATAGGAACAGGCGTAACAATATCCGTATCAGAGGCATCCCCGAATCAGTAACACCTAACGCTTTACCTGGCTACCTACAGGATTTGTTTCGCACAATGAAGGGGACCCCATCTTCCAAAGATATAATTATGGAGAGAGCTCACAGGGCTTTAAAACCACGCCCACCACCTAAGGCTCCTCCTCAGAATGTGATTATTAAACTTTTGAACTTCCAAGACAAAGAGGAAATTATAAAGTGCTCCAGAGCAAAACAACAGATTACACATGCAGGCAATCCTTTACAACTTTTCTCAGACTTGAGTCCAGCCACTCTGCAAAAGAGGAGGGTCCTCAGGTTTATCACCTCCGTCCTGCAATCAGAGAAAATACCGTATCGCTGGGGATTTCTGGTCAGCATCCCAGCAACCAAAGAAGCAAAATCAACCAAATTCAAGTGCACAAAAGACCTTCTGGAATTCTGCAAGACTCTGAACATCCCCTTAAAAACTCCACCTCAAAACAACAGACAGCAACACATTGCAACAGGCAATATTACTGCTCCCATTTCGGAAGATAATGAGTGACTTTCCATCTAGCCCCCTGCAAATTCTTGGGACTTACACTGATCCGTACTTCTGGAACACGTAAATATATAAGGGTCCACCCAGCTAGAGAAAGTTTTATTGTTTAAACCTTATTGTTATACTCTACTTTCTTAGGATTCTTATATAGAACTGCTATATATACAGTGGATATAAAAAGTCTACACACCCCTGTTAAAATGTCATGTTTCTGTGAAGTAAAAAAATGAGACAAAGATAAATCATTTCAGAACTTTTTCCACCTTTAATGTGACCTATAAACTGTACAACTCAATTGCAAAACAAACTAAAATCTTTTAGGTGGAGGGAAGTAGAAATAAAAAAAACTAAAATAATATGGTTGCATAAGTGTGCACACCCTTAAACTAATACTTTGTTGAAGCACCCTTTGATTTTATTACAGCACTCAGTCTTTTTGGGTATGAGTTTTTCAGCATGGCACATCTTGACTTGGCAAGATTTGCCCACTCTTCTTTGCAGAAACACTCCAAATCTGTCAGATTGTGAGGGCATCTCTTGTGCACAGCCCACTTAAGATCACCCCCACAGATTTTCGATTGGATTCAGGTCTGGTCTCTGACTGGGCCATTCCAAAACTTTAATCTTCTTCTGGTGAAGCCATTCCTTTGTTGATTTGGATGTATGCTTTGGGGCGTTGTCATGCTGAAAGATGAAGTTCCTCTTCATGTTCAGCTTTCTAGCAGAAGTCCTTAAGGTTTTGTGCCAATTTTGTCTGGTATTTGGAACTGTTCATAATTCCCTCTACCTTGACTAAGGCCCCAGTACCAGCTGAAGAAAAACAGACCCAAAGCATGATGCTGCCACCAAAATACTTCACTGTGGGTATGGTGTTCTTTTGGTTATATGCAGTGTTGTTTTTGCGCTGAAATATATCTTTTGGAATTATGGCCAAAAAGTTTAATCTTGGTTTCATCAAACCAGAATACCTTTTGTGACATGCTTTTGGGAGACTTCAGATGTGTTTTTGCAAAATTTAGCTGGGCTTGGATGTTTTTTTTGTTGTAAGAAAAGGCTTCCGTCTTGCCACTCTACCCCATAGCCCAGACATATGAAGTATACGGGAGATTGTTGTCAAATGCACCACACAGCCAGTACTTGCCAGATATTCCTGCAGCTCCTTTAATGGTGCTGTAGGCCTCTTGGCAGCCTCCCAGACCAGTTTTCTTCTCGTCTTTTCATCAATTTTGGAGGGATGTCCAGTTCTTGGTATTGTCACTGTTGCAACATATTTTCTCCACTTGATGATGACTGTTTTCACTGTGTTCCATGGAATATCTAATGCCTTGGAAATTCTTTTGTACCGTTCTCCTGACTGATACCTTTTATCAATGAGATCCCTCTGATGCTTTGGAAGCTCTCTGCGAACCATGGCTTTTGCTGTAGGTTGCCACTAAGAAAATGTCAGGAAAGACCTACTAGAACAGCTGAACTTTATTTGGGGTTAATTAGAGGCATTTTAAATGATGGCAGGTGTGTACTGACTCCTATTTAACATGGTTTTGAATGTGATTGTTCAATTCTAAACACAGCCACATCCCCAGTTATGCAACATATTATTTCAGTTTTTTATTTTTAGTTCCCTCCACCTAGAAGTTTCAGTTTGTTTTTCAATCAAGTTGTACATTTTATAGGTCTCATTTTACATCACAGAAACCTGACATTTTAACAGGGGTGTGTAGCCCCATTGTAAAAAACTCAATGATTTGTTACAGTTTGTTACTTCCAAAGTTATTTGGTTCATAGTATGTAATTCATCCCTGTTTTAGATTCGGATTAAACCTTGGGCCCATGGGCCCAGGTCCGTTTTGGACCTTATATTTTATATCTCCTGTTTTAACTAAATAATAACACCACCTACAGATTTCAATACCTTACACATGAACTTAGTTCATATTTTAACTAACGGAACGCAACTGAGGATACAACCCTCGATTTCTGCAACCCACCTTCCTGTAGTTTACTATTGGTCATTTTGTAATTTTTCCCCTTCCCTAGAAGCACATAAATCATCTCCCAAATATACGACATAAAAACAAGCGGATAATAATTCTTGCTATTCCCCTTGCCCCGTTACATACATTGCTAATAATCATCCTATAGCTCAGAACCTTTCACCCCTACCCATCCTCACTCCCTTATCCTCCTCCCTCCCCACCCCCCACCCCTTTTTTTTGTTTTATTTCTTTGTGAGAAGAGAATGGTATCCATTAAACAACACCTGACTTTCACCTCACTTAATACTAAGGGACTTAATATCCCTGAGAAGCGCTCTATGATCTCCAGAGAACTCGCCTAACTGAAAAGTGATGTGGCCTTTTTACAGGAGACTCACTTTAAAAAGGGCCATGAACTACGGTGGTCCAATCTTATGTATCCTCTAGGTTTTTTTGCATCCGGGCCAAACAAAAAAAAGTTGGTATAGTGTTCAAGCATTCCATTCCTTTCCAAACTATACAGGAGGAGAAAGATCCTGAGGGCAGATATATTATTCTTGTAGGCACGTTGCAAGGGAAACTAACAACTTTAGTCAACATATATTCCCCCAACACGCAACAACACACCTTCATTAAACATATCTCTAACAAAATCCTAGACCTCAAGACAGGAGCCCTGATCCTGGGTGGGGATCTGAACATCCGGTTGGACCCACTTCTAGATACTTCTAGAGGTAAAACAGCAGTTTAAAAAAAATAACTAAACTGGTTAACAAAAACTTGGTTGATCTGTCTATTCAAGATACGTGGAGAATCTTACACCCTACAACCCAGGACTTCACTTTCTATTCACACCTTGACCAGTCATACTCCCGCATAGATTATTTCTTGGTTGACCAAATCAATTTAGCTTCATTGCAATCTGCAGACATACATCAAATTACCTGGTCAGACTATGCTCCAATTCAATGCACTTTCACATGAGACACTGCACCAGATAGACCTTTTCTGTGGAGATTAGATGACCATATCTTAGATAACCCGTTAGTGAAAATAGATGTGTAGAATGCTCTGGAGGAATACTTTACCTTGAATTCTTCACCTGACATTAATAACTCAACTACATGGGAGGCACATAAGTGCATTATAAGGGGCATACTCATACAACAAAGATCAAAACTACTTAAACAACACAGACTAAGATATAATAACCTCCTTCTTCAAATCAAAACGTTAGAAATAGCACATAAAAAAGATCTCACTCAACTTGATACCTTAACAAAATTACAACAAGCCAGGGAGGAGGTTAAAACTCTTCTGAGAGAAGAACATTTTAGAAATGCCTTACGTATGAAACAATTATATTATGAACATAGCGATAAAACAGGGAAGCTTTTGGCTAGGGCTTTGAAACGTAAGCAATTTAAATCTCACATTCACAACATAAGCGACGCCACGGGCAAATTGCAGAACTCCTCTCCCGCAATAGCAAAAGTCTTTCGTTCATACTATAGTACACTGTATAATATAAATAAAACGAAACCCCACACTGCCCAAGAACACAATAAATACAAGAGTATATACAAGATGCCCAAATTACCCAAATTAACTGACAAAAGTAAACCAGATTTGCTCCTACTGATGCTAAATAGTGCTAAATTGTTGATTCCCAAAAACTGGAAATCAACCAGTCCCTACTATGGAAGAATGGAAGAAACAAGTAGATTGGCTTCTACAGCTATAGAGATACAGATATGTTCGTGATGGGAGAGCAGAGATTCACGAATATATACAACAAATGTGGAGAAGTGATTAGGCGCACAATCCTTTCCAATACATAAGATGCTTGCTTTTTTTTTTTTTTATCCCCCCGTTATACCCCCCCACCGATTTATTACCTATGTAAAATGTATCAGTCAACATAATTTGACACTTTTCTTCACACTGTTGTTATCCTCTCAAAAACAATTGGACTCTTCTATTACATTATTTATTTGTTTAACTTTGTAAAGAGAGGAAAGAGAAGAGAAGAAATAAAAAGAGAAAACCTTGAGCTTACTGGATCTTGAGACATAGAATTCATCGGATCTCATGGACAAGGGAGAGAAAGAGAACTAAAGCAGAGAAAATTATTAAGCTTTCCCTTTAGGAAATATAATAATAGACCACGCAATATGGTTTTAAGAAAATGTATTTCTTTATTGTTATCAGTTTCATAAGACATGTATTGTACATTTTTTATTTTCTCAATAAAGCTCCTTTGAAAGAAAAAACAAACAAAAAAAAAGCAAATAACTTGTATTCTTGTGAAATGAGCACTTAGAAATTCTTAGTGTTGCCGCTACCTATAATGACATGCTGAGAACTTAAGTTGATGCTGAGAACATAAGTTGAATTCAGTCCTCTTCTGAATATGGACAAGAAACTGACTTCCTGTTACTCTTCAGTGAATTCTTGGGGAAAGCTGCTCAAGTTGCTCCAGAAGATTTATGACATCAAACTAGACATTCCTTCCTGTAGAGACCCCTGTGACAGGAAGTAATGGACATTGCACAAGTTAAGTTAAAAAAATAAATAGAAAGGTAATATCATTTTAAACTGATAAATAATACATATTTCAAGGATTTATATTTAGTATAGCCCACTGTTTAGTGTTTTAATCACAACAATTAAATACATTGTTTTATATCCCTTTGAGTATGGTCCAATCCGTTCCTAGAATGTTAAATTTGCATCTACACCAACAGCATTCATAGATGAATGTGTGGTCCTTAAAATCTTGTTTTTGTCAAATTTTAAATGCACAAGTGCATTATGCCTTAGCAAACGGCCAAATATACAAAAGGTTAAAAGAACATGAAGCCCAAAAATTTTCAAATTAATCATACACTTTTAAACAATTTTCCAATTTACTTCTATTATCTAATTTGCTTTGTTCTCTTGGTATTCGTTGTTGAAAAGCATACCTAGCTAGGCACAGGGGCTGAGTTAATTGATGATTGGTGGATGCATATATATGCCTCTTATCATTGGCTTACCAAGAGAATGAAGCAAATGGTATAATAGTAAAGTAAATTGGAATGTTATTTAAAAAGTGTACTCTCTGAAAAATAAAAGAAAATGTTGTGGTTTAGCATTCCTTTAAGAAACACGTTGGGATTTTACATTTGTTTTTAATACACAATAGATCGGTTTGTCTTGTACAATTATTGTTTGCTACAATGATCCTGCAACACGTAAACTCCCAGTGCTGATCATCTTATGTGTGCTCCGGCATGGGCACCAGTGTATAGGTCGCTATATTGCTTCCAGGTGCAATAGGCCTGCCTCCATCATGGATATATATAAATGATATCAAAAACAGTTAATTTTGCACTTCTTTACAACAGTTAAACTCCAGTGATAAAAATACCTTTCTTTCATACAAGTGGTGAGAGTCGATGATCCATGTCTCCTAGGAATTACTCTTCTCTACCACTGGGAGGAGGCAAAGATTCTCAAACCCCAAGAGCCCTATAAAACCCCTCACACATACCTCAGTCTTTACATTACCTCTGCTGGAGGTGGTTGAAGAATGAAGATGTGCGTTTGATTCTTCGGAGAGAGGGGTTTTCAGTCTATATTGAGGCCTGTTTTCCACTCAGAGTATGCTTTATGGATCTACAATATACTCCTATTCTATAACGTCTACTGATATGTTTCAGTACTGGTTTAGCTGTCTGCTGCTTGTTTGCTGGTGGACGAGTGTCTATTGATAAGTATCAGTTATCAATATTTAAACGCTCTTTAGCTATGTTATGGGCACTTTAAGTTTTTATATATATTAATATATATTTGCTAATATATATGGCCCTGGGACAGAATCCTTTATGTTACTCCCCTTGCTGTTTTGTGCGCGTCAGCTTTTTTTGGTGCGCTTAGTTTGAATTTTGTGAATCAGCCTTTGGGTTTAAGCTAGTCGGGGGTTGCACACGTCAGGGGTTGCACTCGCCAGAAACACAAGTTATGGAGCAGCGGTCACATAGACAGGACTGGAATCACCGGAATTTAACCCGATCGAGTACGATCGGGTTGATTGACACCCCCTGCTGACGGCCCATTTGCCGCGAGTCTGCAGGGGGCGGCATTGCACCAGCAGCTCTTGTGAGCTGCTGGTGCAATGCTGAATACGGAGAGTGCATTGCTCTCTCCGCATTCACCAATGTATTGCGGACCTGATCCGCACTGTCGGATCAGGTCCGCAAGACATTTGTTAAATTGGCCTCCAGGTGTGAACAACTGGAAAGCGGATTACCTCAAACGTCAATCAGTATGTCCAGGAGAGTAAAGATCCAAAGGCTCACATGATAGACGTCTTGAAATGTTCATGGAAATTTCATCTAGCATACTTGTTTCCTCCGTTTGTTCTTCTTCCAAGAGTAATTGCTCGGATCAAACAGGAGTCAGCATTAGTAATCTTGATTTCTCCAGCCTGGCCCCACACAATGTGGTATGCAGATCTAGTACAAATGTCCTCATCTAGGAGAGTTTCTAGGAGAGTTGTCAGTCTTGTCCTGTGATTCTCCATTTTTAATTATTTACAAAGATAAGGCTGTACCTCATACTTAATATGATTTCCTTCCTAAGCTAGTTTCTTCGGAAAATATAAATCAGGAGATTGTTTTTCCTTCTTTGTGTCCAGATTCTGCTAATTCTAAATAATTAATATTACACAATCTAGCTGTGGTCAGAGCATTGAAGTTTTATCTTCAAATTACTAAGGAATTCAGACAATCTTCCAGCTTGTTTATTCATTAGTCTGGAACTCGTAAAGGACAAAAGGGCTACTAAGGTAGCTTTGGCCTCTTGGCTCAAACAGATCATTCACAAGGCTTACTTGGTGGCAGGAAAGTTGCCTCCTAAGTGCATCACAGCTCACTCTACTAGATCAGTTGCAACTTCCTGGGCTTTCAAAAATGATGCATCATTAGAGCAGATTTACAAAGTTGCCACTGTGTCTTCTCTGCATACCTTTTCAAAATTGTACCGATTTGATGTTTTTGCTTCTTCGCAAGTAGCTTTTGGCAGGAAAGTCCTTCAGGCCGCACAGAAAACATAATTTATTCTTACCTGGTAAATTGTTTTCTTTCAGAATGATGATCATCCATAGGCCTGTACCCATTTTAAGTTTGTGGGTGACAGTTCTAATTGCACCTCTGTAGACCCTGCTTTTTTGTCTTTCATACCTATCTGTTTCCTATTCTCTTCTCGGCTATGAGATAAACTGAGGAGAGATGGGGAGGGATTTTAAGCTCTTGTGTGGGTTCTTGGCCTCCTCCTAGTGGTGATAATTATATCTTACGTGTTATGGAGTCCTATGGACCATAATCATTTTATGAAAGAAAATAATTTATCAGGTCAGCATAAATTATATTTTTTTGCCTGTTTGATTTATTTCAAGTGAATAAAAGAAAGAAAAAATAATTAAATCTTTATAAATCCCTCCCTTAATGTTATTACTCGTGGACTCCACAGCTTGGGTATTAGTTCACAGGAGTAATGGATTGTAGACTCTTATCACCAGTATGAAATAAACCATAATTTATGCTTACCTGATAAATTAATTTCTTTCACCCATGTTGGTGCAAAACTTCTGTGGGTATTCATTTGGATTGTGGCTGCTTTTTTTGTGTCCAGTTACTAGTTGATTTGTCCCCCACTCCCGAATTATGTGGTTCTTAAAGATATTGAACAATGGATTCAAAGAATATGTCATGTAAAAATAATCTTCAATTAAAATTATGAACATAAAATATATCTGCAAGCAGCAACAATGCTTGCCAAGAGCAACAGCTGGGCATACAAGCAGCTACAGCAGGTAGAGTGCACAAAATGAATATTGACATCATTTTGTGTCTACTACACTGTACATTTAGCTTAATAGTATAATAATAGTGCAACAACTGTGAATTAACCTAACAGAACAATGACCAAAGTAACCCTTTGGCTCACGGTAGTCATCTTCCTTTTAAAAAAATCAAGTTTTAAACAACAGTGGTAGAGGACCTTGACAAAGACACATGTCAAATGTTGCTTCATTCCAGTCTGCGGTTTCAGAGATGAAGATCTTAAAAGATTGACAAAATCTAGGATGGCTGCTGTACCATGTGACCAATACACTTCTCTTATCTAGATTACAGCAGAATCTAACATAGCAAGTTTCACATCTGTAACATAAGCTGTTCTGGTAAAAAAAAAAGATTACCAAATTAATTACGAAAAATAAATGGATAAAAACAATATGGCTGCCAGAACATGTGACCTATGTTACATTAAAAGTAGCACAATATCAATGTATACCAACGTACCTGATTTTAAGTGTTTTCAATAAGAAGTTTAGCTTTTATGGGCATTTGAAACAAAATGGGAAGCGGGTTCTGGAGAAGATTTTCAAATATTTTTAAAAATCATTCGCTAAAAACAATATGCCTGCCAGATCATGTGTCATATGACTTCAATGTTGCATGAAAAGTAGAGCACCATAAGTCTCTATCACCATACCCGATTTAAGAGTTTTATATTAGTAGTTAATGTTCAATAGGCATTGGCAATAGGCAATTGAAGAAAGTGGCGTAATAAAAAAAAAAATAGTCTTGACAATAACAATAGGTTGTCCAGCAACTACATTGCTTGGCTTCCTAATGAAAATTAGGAGAAAGTAATATTTTAAATTATGGAACATTTGTACATAATGTTTATCAGGTGGGTTTCTGTAAACCCCAATAATAACTTGTTAATCTTTTCAAATGCATTTAGATTACAAAAAATGCCAGCTTTACCTTGCCTGAGGACCAGATATATCAAATACGATAAGGATTGGACAGGTCTTTTGTGATGGGAAATGCTCTGTGTGTCTGCAATGATTTACATATTAGACAGTTATCATTAAAACTGTATTAAAGGAACGTTATCCAAATGCTGATCATATCTGTAAAAAGCTGACCAGAACATTGCTATATAAAAAGAAGATATTTTACCTCAAATTTCCTCAGTAGCTCTAAGCAGCCAATCAAAATGTTCATCCCTGGACATACAAGGGAGGGAGCATCTGACTTGTGCAGCACAGTCACTTTATTTCTCTCCTCAGTTTAAGGACGTTTACTATAAAATATTGTGAGATTATGATGAAATCCCACAAGATAACTGTAATGAAAACTAATTTTAGGACTGATGATGCTGATTGCCTTTTTTTCACCATGCAGATAACAGTCAAATAAGTAGCAGAAGCATAACTACTCACAGATCACCTACTCTGGTGAGCTGAAGACGTTTTGAGGTAAAATATCTTCCTTTTTACATAGCAATGTAATTTAGAAATATGGGTAACATGTCCCTTTAATTATCTATCATGTTCACTTATGCTTTCGATATATATGGTGTTTACATTTTTGAAGGCGAACATCCTTAAAGGGACACTGAACCCAATTTTTTCAGATAGATTCAGATAGAGCATGCAATTTTAAGCAACTTTCTAATTTACTCCTATTATCAATTTTTCTTCGTTCCCTTGGACAGCATTTGTCTATTGGTGGGTAAATTTATCCACCAATCAGCAAGAACAACCTAGGTTGTTCACCAATAAACTTAAATTCTTGCTTTTCAAATAAAGATACCAAAAGAATGAACAAATTTGATAATACTTAAAATTCCATGCTCTATCTGAATCACGAAAGAAAAAAATGTGGGTTCAGTGTCTCTTTAACCCCTTAACGACCAAGGACGTACGCCATACGTCCTAAAAAAAAATACCATTAATGACTGAGGACGTGTGGCGTACGTCCTTGGTCTGGAAAGCAGGTGGAAGCGATCCTGCTTGCTTCCAGCTGCTTTCCGGTTATTGCAGTGATGCCTCGATATCGAGGCATCCTGCAATAACCCCCCTTGGCCATCCGATGCAGAGAGAGCCTCTCTGTGGCCCTCTCTGCACCGGACATCGGTGGCCGGTATCGTTGGTGGGTGGGAGCCAGTCTGGGAGGCGGGTGGGCCGAGTGGAGGGGGCGCGCATGGGCGCGCGTGCACAGGGGGCGGCAGGCGGGCGCGTGCACGGGGCGGGAGCGAACCGCTACACTGCAGAAAAACAAAGTTGATAAAAGTAAAAAAAAATATATTTACAAATTGCATCTAAGCATCTAAGGGATCTGGAAGGGGTGGGGGGGAAGCTACACTACAGAAAAGGGCAATTAAAAATAAACAACATACTTTTTTTTTTACTAGACAGCTGCCAGTACCCAAGATGGCGCCCATTAAGGCAGAGGGGGAGGGTTAGAGAGCTGTTTGGTGGGGGATCAGTGAGGTTGGGGGCTAAGGGGGGATCCTACACAGCAGCATATGTAAATATGCTTTTTTTAAAAAAGCCTGAATATAGCTTTTATTTTAGTACTGGCAGAGTTTCTGCCAGTACTTAAGATGGCGGGGACAATTGTGGGGTGGGGGAGGGAAGAGAGCTGTTTGGGAGGGATCAGGGGGTCTGATGTTTCAGGTGGGAGGCTGAGCTCTATACTAAAGCTAAAATTAACCGTGGAAGCTCCCTACAAGCTACATAATTAACCCCTTCACTGCTAGCCATAATACACGTGTGATGCGCAGCAGCATTTGGCAGCCTTCTAATTGCCAAAAAGCAACGCCAAAGCCATATATGTCTGCTATTTCTGAACAAAGGGGATCCCAGAGAAGCATTTACAACCATTTGTGCCATAATTGCACAAGCTGTTTGTAAATAATTTCAGTGAGAAACCTAAAGTTTGTGAAAAAGTTTGTGAAATAGGGAACGTTTTTTTTTTATTTGATCTCATTTGGCGGTGAAATGGTGGCATGAAATATACCAAAATGGGCCTAGATCAATACTTTGGGTTGTCTACTACACTACACTAAAGCTAAAATTAACCCTACAAGCTACATAATTAACCCCTTCACTGCTGGGCATAATACACGTGTGGTGCGCAGTAGCATTTAGCGGCCTTCTAATTACCAAAAAGCAATGCCAAAGCCATATATCTCTGCTATTTCTGAACAAAGGGGATCCCAGAGAAGCATTTACAACCATTTGTGCCATAATTGCACAAGCTGTTTGTAAATGATTTCAGTGAGAAACCTAAAATTGTGAAAAATGTAACGTTTTTTTTAATTTGATCGCATTTGGAGGTGAAATGGTGGCATGAAATATACCAAAATTGGCCTAGATCAATACTTGGGGTTGTCTACTACACTACACTAAAGCTAAAATTACCCCTAAAAGCTCCCTACATGCTCCCTAATTAACCCCTTCACTGCTGGGCATAATACACGTGTAGTGCGCAGTGGCATTTAGCAGCCTTCTAATTACTAAAAAGCAACGCCAAAGCCATATATGTCTGCTATTTCTGAACAAAGGTGATCCCAGAGAAGAATTTACAACCATTTAAGCCATAATTGCACAAGCTGTTTGTAAATAATTTCAGTGAGAAACCAAAAGTTTGTGAAAAAATTAGTGAAAAAGTGAACGATTTTTTGTATTTTATCGCATTTGGCGGTGAAATGGTGGCATGAAATATACAAAAATGGGCCTAGATTAATACTTTGGGATGTCTACTAAAAAAAAATATATACATGTCAATGGATATTCAGAGATTCCTGAAAGATATTAGTGTTCTAATGTAACTAGCGCTAATTTTGAAAAATAATGGCTTGGAAATAGCAAAGTGCTACTTGTATTTATGGCCCTATAACTTACAAAAAAAGCAAAGAAGATGTAAACATTGGGTATTTCTAAACTCAGGACAAAATTTAGAAACTATTTAGCATTGGTGTTTTTTGGTGGTTGTAGATGTGTAACAGATTTTGGGGGTCAAAGTTAGAAAAAGTGTGTGTTTTTTTCATTTTTTCCTCATATTTTATATTTTTTTTATAGTAAATTATAAGATATGATGAAAATAATGGTATCTTTAGAAAGTCCATTTAATGGCAAGAAAAACGGTATATAATATGTGTGGGTACAGTAAATGAGTAAGAGGAAAATTACAGCTAAACACAAACACCGCAAAAATGTAAAAATAGCCTTGGTCCCAAACGGACAGAAAATGGAAACGTGCTGTGGTCATTAAGGGGTTAAACAACAAAAAAACGAGAAACCAGAAATATTGTAACATCATTTTTTTCTAATGGATACAGCCGGTTCCCATACTAATTGCAGTTGTTTTGAAAGTGACAAAAAAAAGCTGTTTTCTGATTGTTTGTTAAATTGGCGGCAAAGATTTGAATCTAGACCCAAGATGTCACTTTCTGTGTCATCAGATATGCAAATAAGTACATACTTTGGGGTCAATTTACTAAACACCTAAATGGTGGCGGACAAGTTAAGGAGTAGCGGTCTTATGACCTCTGTTCTTAACTTCAGTTTCCGGATTGCAAGAAACTATGCGCAGAGACAGCAGCATCCGCTGCTTATTAAATCTCTCCCATATTTTTTATCTCTAAGTGTAAGAAAAAGAAGAACGCAAAAAAAGCTGCATCAAGTGCAGTATAAAACTATTTATTGTAGCCCCTATTTATTGGCAGCTACTTACAAGATAAAAAGTCATCACATACATCTCAATAAAAGCGAAATCCCATAAACACTCTAAGGCTGAGTCGCCTTGTTACCAGTGCTCCTTTCGCTGATGTCCAGAGCCTCAGTCCATTGTTGGACTGATTCGTTATTGAGAATAATTCATGGTTCCTGCTTGAAAAAAGCCAAAATACTGTAAGAAATAGTAAACTAAAAAGTTACAAATTGTCCCTTGTCTGCACAGTGTTACAGGTACGGTAGCCTCACTGGGACATAATTCCTTCTCACTACTCGACACACGTTTTGTTCCGCTGCAACTGAACTTTTTCAAGAATGGATATTAGGTTGGCATGTTCGTCTTTTATACCAGACCTATTCCTTCTTGATAAACCAAAAGACTGGATAATTACTATGTTAAAAAATAGGATATCCAGCATTACACACCCACAGTTCTTATATAGAAAAAAATGTATCACTCTTCGTATCAATTCTGTTAACATATTGAAATAAAAATAAAATAAAACATTAAATACACAATGGTGTTAAAAATTATCTGATTATACTAAAAACTCCTGGAAAGAGGGGAATACAGCCACCCCATGCACTGACTATAAGATCAAATCCTGGGAAACATTCAAGTTGTGTCATATCAGCATGTAAAACTCAACCCGTAATATAATCTGATACAGATACTATAACCTATGTGATTAGGGAGTGGGAATTCATATATTTATATACACAAATACTAAATTAACCCTGATCATAAACACTGTTCCCTCTAAGGGCATTTTTGTGAGAGGCCCAACAGTGAAACAGTTAATTAAAGCAATTAGCAAACACTACACAATGCAGATGGCAAGGTGTGGTTCCCTTATTAACTGCTGGGCTGCTCAAAAAACTGGCCTTAGAGGAAACAGTGATCATAAGACCATAACTCCCCCTATACAATGATTGAAGTCGACGTTCAGACCCTTAGGATGTAAACAGTCTAATTTCCTAATCCAAAAAGTTTCTTGTTGTCTAAATTTTAATAATCTGTTTGTATATCAAATGTTAGGAGCCACCTATTCTATATTTATTATTTCTAAACCTTCAGGATCCTGATTATGTTGTTCAAATCCTCTCTCTATCACCTAGATTGCAGTGCAGTTTGGCTTTACCATTTAAAAAATAGCCTTCGCATGCATAATGTTCAGCTACTTAGTTTTACAAGTCGCGCGGTATAGCTTTACCGAGATCGTTATGGTCTATACTGCAACGATCCATTCCACACTCAAAGACCTGTAGTTATGGATTTTGCAAAACAAACAATTTTCACAAAACACATAAAAAATATGTTACAAAGTAGACTAACACCCATAACCTACACTATTAACCCCTAAGCTGCCTTTCCCACCACATCGCCAACACTAAATAAACTTATTAACCTCTAAACCACCATCTCCCCACTGTCAGGGTTTTTTCCCTGCTTTGTTTGCCATGTGCTGCTGGCAGACATTTTACTCACCTTTCTTTCTGGTTCAGAGTGTGTGATGCTGCTCATTTCCTGCACGCCCTCTTATGGCCAGACTGTTGTACATCATCTGTGTGAGACAGGTTGCAGTCTCAGAATTGTGATGTTATCACTTATTATTTAAAGGGCCTCTGTTCAGTATGTTTTGCCCTTGCATTGTCTCAGACCTGTTTGTGAGTTCCTGTGTATTACCTGGCTAGTCTATCGTCTCTTCTGGTTCCTGATCCCTGGCTTGTTCCTGACTTTGCTGTTCTCCTAGTTCCTGATTCTGGCTCGTCTGACTACTCGCTTTGGCTCCTGACTCGGCTCATCTGACTACCAGCTCTGGTTTTTATTATTCCTGGCTTGTTATTTGACTTGTGGACTTTTTATTATTTTTGTTAATAATAAAGTTATGATTATTTTTGCACTCATTGTCTTGTCTCATTCTGATTCCTGGCACCCTGACACCCACATCACGACTACATAAATTAAACTATTAACCCCTAAACCTAAGCTTAAACTACAAAAAAAATTAACATTGCTTTTTATAAAAAAATACCAAATAAAAAACCTACATTGCAAAAAATAAAAAAACCTAACATTACAAAAAATAATACAAATTTAAAATTACACAAAATAAAAAAGCTAATATTACAGAAAATATCAACCGAAAATATCCCAAAAAAATAATATTCCTATTCTAATACCACCCGTTAAAAAAAAACCCTAATCTCTAAATAAACTACCAATAGCCCTTAAAAGGGCCTTTTGTAGAATATTGCCCTAAAGTTAACAGCTCTTTTGCTAAGAAAATAAAACAATTACCGCCTAACAATACAACCCCTCGCCCCCCTAACCCCAAAATAAAAAAACCTAATTTAAAAAAAAAACTAATCTAGCCATTGCCCCAAAAAGGGCATGTATATGGGCATTGCCCTTAAAAGGGCATTCAGCTCTTTTTAAGTCCATAAAAATTAAAAATTCCCTAATCTATAAAAAAAAAACCAAAAAAAAAACACTAACCCCAAAATCGGTACTCACTATTGCTGAAGTCCGGATATCCATCTTCATCCATCGTGGGTCCATCTTCTATCTTCTTGGCGGACGTGCAATCTTCAGAGGCACGTAGCCGAAGCGGTCATCGGATCCGGAGTGAGCAGCTGCGGTCATCAGCAATGTGGAGGTCCTCTTAATGCGATCGTCCACCGTACACTGAAGATTTAATGCAAGGAACCCATTTTATAGGGGGGTACCCTTGCATTCCTTTTGGCTGAAAAATTAAAATCAGCCAATAGGATGAGAGCTGATTAGACTTTGATCAAAATAAGAAAAATTAATAGAAGCAATTATGAATTATGAAAGAAAAAAATTGTGTTTCATGTAATTATTTTAAGACAGCTGCTTCATCTTATGCTTAACACTTGCTTTAGAGTAATGAAGATCTGCAAAACATGTAACATATAACATAAGATTTTTTTATGCTAACCAATCAATACTATGCACTACAAAGTGCAGATACTATGATACTACGAAGTATCATGTCAGAAGTCAGACATTTTTCTTTGGTGTTCCTTTGACAAGATAACTTCTGTGCATTGTGCTCCCTCCTTTCCTCCTGTCTATTGATTTTCTTTTTTTCAGTTACCTTTGCCCCTTGTTAAAGGGACACTGAACCCAATTTTTTTCTTTTGTGATTCAGATAGAGAATGCAATTTTAAGGAACTTTCTAATTTACTCATATTATCAATTTTTCTTCGTTCTCTTGCTATCTTTATTTAAAAAAGAAGGCATCTAAGCTAATGAGCCAGCCAATTTTTTTTATTTGGTTCAGACCTCTGGACAGCACTTGTTTATTGATGGGTGAATTTATCCACCAATCAGCAAGAACAACCCAGGTTGTTCACCTAAAAATGGGCTGGCATCTAAACTTACATTCATGCTTTTCAAATGAAGATACCAAGAGAATTAAGAAAATTTGATAATAGGAGTACATTAGACAGTTGCTTAACATTGCATGGTCTATCTGAATCTCGAAAGAAAAAATTTGGGTTCAGTGTCCCTTTAATCTTTTATCGTTCCACTTTTGTTGGACACCCTTTTTTACTTTTTTGGTCTTTACTTGCTTATCCCTTACTGCTTAATACAGGGCTCAACAAACCCAGGAGCGTGGGAGCCACTGGCTCCTAGAATTTTACCTCTGGCTCCTAACTTTTTGGGTTATTCTCCATACATCTGTATACAGATACCACTGTCTGGCTCCTAAAAGTATGTCTGGCTACTAAATACTCTTATTGGCTTCAAAATTTTAAACAGATTTGTCGACCCCTGGCTTAATTTTTTGTTGTTTCATAACACCAACTTTCCTTAAACCTCTCTGAGTATCTGCCCTCAATCCTGCTTCTTGCTTGCAAGCCCTGTGAAAGGCAGTTATGTGTAAATTATATTTATGCAGCCACCCTCTTTCTTATCCTATGTGCTGGTATTGACATTAGAATATACCCTGTCTGTAGAGTGGTTTAGCCCACCATGGTTAAAATATACAAACACCTGCTCCTGACCCCAAATAAGTACTTCAAATGAATAAAGATGGATACAGCACCCACTACTCACTAGTGCCCGGAGAGGGCTGACCAAGCCCAAACAATTCAAGTAGAAGAAGGCAGCCTCCAGCAGTGAGCAAAGTGACTTTTATTTGTTAAACACAGGTCAAATACAGCAACGTTTCGGGCTAATAAGCCCTTTCTCAAGCCTGACATAAATTGAATAAAACACCATTTAAATAGCCATATTGGCGCCAAACAATTGTGAAAAAATTGCACATATATCGCCCTCTAGTGGTGGACTTGAATATTGCATGTCAAAATACATTTCTTGCAATTACAAAGATACAAATCTGTTACAAAATATTTTACATTGTATATATTGCACAAATTCAATCAACTCCATAAATAAAGTGCCAAGTGATCCTATAAAAAATGAAGAATAAAAAGTAAAAAATTAGAATAATAATATTTATAACAACTAAATTCAATGTGAATATATTAGTGAAAATAAATATATTAAATATTAAAATTTATTAGAATTTGAAATCTAAAATTAATCACAATACTCATATCAAGATTTCTTAATTACCATATATGTGTATATAGGAACACAATCAATCGAATGGACTATATATAAATTAAAAAATTTATATATATGGGAATCCTTCAACAAAGGATACCCATATTACAATAAGTCAGAGATTTAAAAACTAATGGGTACTCAGTGAAAATATAGGTAATGCCAAATGTCTATATCCAATAATTTCACTCAAATGACCTTTTTTGACTACTAGTTAAGGCATAATCAACTATAATGCTAAATTTAAATGTATAGCAAAGGTAAATGCAAACCCCTACGCTTAGAGAAGTAACCTATTTATCTTACTCAATATTGAATTACACTTTTTAGATTTTAAATGTTGTCCAGTTACACTCCCTATTGAGGCCTTTAGGCCATAAGTTGTTAAGCTCATTGATCCAAAAGGCTTCCCTTTTATTCAATAAGGCCTCTCTATCCCCACCTCTCCTAGGCATGTGTATATGTTCCAAAATTTGGAATCGTAATTGGCTGATACTATGTCCTGCTTGTAAAAAATGCTCAGACACTGGAGCATCCTTGCCACATCTGATATTTGACTTGTGCTCAGATATCCTCTCACGTGCCTCTCTTGTCGATTGTCCAATGTATACCAATGAACATGGACACTTAATGGCATATATGATAAACTCTGTCCTACAAGTCAAATATTCTTTAATCTGGTATTTTCTACCTGTATAAGGATGAAAAAATTCTCCTCCCTTGATCATAGAATTACAATTTATACAAGAGAGGCAAGGATAGCAACCTGTGCGCCGCTTACCAGTGATAGTTTTATGTTGATATTTGTGACTACCAACATCTGCTCTAACTAGTTGATCTTTAATATTTGGACTCCTTTTGTAAGCCGGCATTGGTGGTTCATGGAATGCATTAATGTCAGGATGGCATTTCTGTAAAATGTGCAAATACTTTCATATAATTTTGTTCACCTGACTACTCCTAGTGCTATATTGTGTGACAAACAATAGCCTATTGATCTTATCTTTATTCCTATTCCTCTTGTTTCCAATGGGTTCAGACTTTCCCATTCTTGAAATGATATTTTGCTTTTCTCTATTCACAAGTTCAAACGGGTAACCTCTTTGTAAAAATCTGTTTGACATCTGTTCCAGTCTTTTCGTTTTTAATTCAGTATCAGACACAATACGATCCACTCTTAGTAATTGACTTTTTGGTATTGCTTTAAAAGTGGAAGGTGGATGAAAGCTGCCATACAGCAAAGTGTTGTTTTTGTCTGTGGGCTTTGAATAAATATCCGCTATCAATCCATGTTCCACTTTGTAAATGCATGTGTCTAAGAATTGAATAGACTGCTCATTCCATGTCAAACAAAATTTAATGCCATTAACAGACTTATTGAGATCATCAATAAATAGGAGTAGGGATCCAATGTCGCCATGTCTGTATACAGATACCACTGTCTGGCTCCTAAAAGTATGTCTGGCTACTAAATACTCTTATTGGCTTCAAAATTTTAACCCCTTAATGACCACAATGTACCCTGTATGTTACTGGTCGTTAAGTGTTTTTTCCGGACATAATAGCACAAGTCTAGCAAGAACACGCTATTAATGCCCTCCCTCCAGCAGACTTTGTGGAATAGAGCAGTCACAACACTGGTTGCAAGACCGCGCTATAAAACAATCAAGTCCCAAAAAAATGCCTGTGACATACAGGGTACGTCACTGGTCCTTAAGGGGTTAAACAGATTTGTCGACCCCTGGCTTAATTTTTTGTTGTTTCATAACACCAACTTTCCTTAAACCTCTCTGAGTATCTGCCCTCAATCCTGCTTCTTGCTTGCAAGCCCTGTGAAAGGCAGTTATGTGTAAATTATATTTATGCAGCCACCCTCTTTCTTATCCTATGTGCTGGTATTGACATTAGAATATACCCTGTCTGTAGAGTGGTTTAGCCCACCATGGTTAAAATATACAAACACCTGCTCCTGACCCCAAAGAAGTACTCCCACAAGAGAATTTCACAATGGAAATTGACCCATAATGTATGACCATCATAATACTTTTGCAATAGTGAGAGTCTCTGCAAAAGCTATTGCTAAACCAGCACATAGGTAGTGTTGACCTACATTATTATCCATTATCGACTCAAATGCCCATAAGTGGCTCAATATTGACAGGTGCATAAAACAGGACTGTACAGAACCTCTGATGCAGAAGGAACTTTATATGCAGCTAGACCCTCTCCCATTGAGGTGATTTTTTTAAAAAAAATGTATAGTGGCAGGTCTCTTGCTTACTTACTTGCTTATAATACTTTGAAGAACAGAGTTGTTGTCATTGTGGGAGCTTCCATGCTCTTACATCCAACCGGTGTTGCTTCTGACTCTGCTGTATTGTCCCATGTGGATAAAAAAGGATGGACATGGATACCTTGCTTTGATGATGGGTAACCTTTGATTGATCCCAGTGAACTTCAACATCTTTCCAGAACTTTTTTTCTCCCCCAGCATATTACAAAATCTGAAGATATGTGGACATATTACCCCAGAGAGAATGACAAAACAAGCTCATAGCTGCCAATGTCAAGCAAGAATCAGTTGAAAGGGCTTGATTGTTCTCTGTGAATCAGCCAAATTCCCTTGTGCATTTGGTATCTTGATCAGACTCCTTAAGATTATAGAAATATGCAAGTGAGCACAGTGTATGTCTTTTGAGAAATGCAGTTTCATCCCTCCCTGTTCATTATAAATGGGCTGTTCTCATTATAACTTATGCTACATTTTATGCCTGAAACTGGCATCCACTGAATCTGGTCAAGCATCACATTTTTTGATGGCAGTTTAAAGAAGTATTTCATCCATTATGTTTCCCACGCAAAAAATAAAAGACAGCATTTGCCAACATAAATCTACAATAAGAAATTCAAATACGGCACATTTACTGTTTCCTGCCCATTTGTTGGTGAAGGGGCAAACCAGGTAATTGATCAAGCTCACAAAAAAAAACAAGCGACAGAGAGAGAAAATAGATATGGAGATTGAATAACGTACCCCAAGGAAGGAGTTTACTTTAGTCCCCTTTATTTAGGTTTCTGGAATATATAAAAAAAATAGGAGTGCATATTAATTTAGTTCCTATTAAGCTACTGTCCCTTTAAACCAATCTGCTTCTATAGAGTTTTTATTTAGAGAGAGACATACTTCTAAATTCAGGCAGGGATTAACAATGGAAAAGTAATAAGTAGTTAATGTGATGTCATTGATATGCACGCCTAATAGACAGTGGATGATTGGCCTCTTTTTTTAAGGGATTGGGTTTATAAGTGTGTATTGTTTTCAGTTTTGTTAGCTTGATAAAGGGGCAGGAGCCCTGAAACATTGCTAATATTTTTAGCCAAATAAAGGAGGTTTTTAACTTTATTGGGAGTGCCAACTTTATATGTTTTTTTTATTTGTCACTACTTTGCATTATGTACAAGACATGCATCCGCAACATCAAACTAGCTTTCAGGGCAGTGTTTTTGACAAGGCCAGTAAAGGGAGGGGGTAATTTCCCAGCTGTCCTTTAGTTTTTTTCAATACATTCATTTTTTTAAACGCCATACCCATTTCCCAGGTCTCAGGCATCAGCTTCCCCGCTTTTCAGCTTTTGGGTGTACCCTAAAAACAATAGGTTTGATGCCTTCCGTGCACCTATAGCCCACAACAGGATTGTATGCTTTCCTTTCTTTTTACAATTATTCACTCAGCTCAACAGAAATAAATCACAATACTATACTGATTCTCTTACCCTCTCCTCTTCTTCCCTGTTCTTCAAAATCCCAAGCCTTTTGTCTAATGCTTCAGCTCTCCTTTCTGAGACATGGGCCCCTGGTACATGACAGGCTTATAAAATATCTAGAAAATCCTGGATTTACTGGTGTGTAGACCAGAATTTGGGTCCTATTCAACCTCATATATAGAAGTAGTAATTGTCGTTTCTGTTTATGATGTCCTTTCTGCATATTTCAGATGTTCACATCCTTGATGTAGATAGGATTTCTTTGTCAATTAAAAAAGTAATATTTTCCATTGCATTATTTTCTGTAATCCTTCCTTCTTTTGACTCAAAAAGCCTATAGTGTGTGCTGCCTGTTCTCTAATATTTTATGTTTAATGCACTTCCATACCTATTGCTTGAGTCTCCTCAGTTACGGCCATCTTTTCCATTACATTTTGGCAAAATGGGTGTAATGGCTAATGTTATTGATGGTTATTCATTTCGATTTTGGAGTTCAGCTAATGATGCTTCCTCTTGTAAGTTGTTTCTCAAGACAATAGACTACACAATATCCCTAACTCTTCATACAGTTATTTGGACATTACAGTTGAGATTGTGTAAAATAAATTTTAATGATATAGATTTTTGGTGACATTTTTACATAAACATTAAAAATATACATACGGTAACAATAAGTATGTAGTAATGAATAGGTGCGAAAATACCAAAAATCTAAATTAATAAAACAATTAATTGGTGGTAATAAAAATCTAAAATGTCGTCTCTATAATTGGATAGATCTCATACATATAAAACAATAACGCGCCCTTTCAGTAATTGTACTTAGTAAGAAATATGATGGCCAACATTTTCAACATTTGTTATATAACACTAGTTCTGTACAAAGGACAGCAACGTTTAAAAGAGGGAATGGATGACAAACATATCTGGCAATTATACGAGAAAATGGGAATCAAATATAGTCTAATATAGTGAAAAAAATGGGGGACAGTAACAATTTCCATTGTCCTCCATCCATAACTGGCTGCCAGTCCCTACAAACCTCTCAACCAACCACCCCTCTTTCTCCCAACCATCTCACTCCTTTCACCCACTCCCTTCTTTCCAATTTATCCAAGGGTCGAAATTGCAAAAAAATCATCCCTTTTGTCTAAGAGAATGGATGAAAGGTTGGCCATCTGGCAATAAAGACTATGGACTCCATTTATGAAACAGCGAATGCTGATTCTGAGGCCCTTCGTTCCAGGCTTGCCTGAAACAGAAGTTAAGAACCAGCAGTCCTAAGAACGCTGCTCCTTAACCTGTCTGCCAACTTTTAGGTGGAGGATTGAAATCATCCACATCCGATACGATCGGGATGGTTGACAGCCCCTACTAGCGGCCGATTGGCCGCCAGTGAGCAGGGGATGGCATTGCACAAGCATTTCACCAGCATATGCTGTCCTCATTTAGCGATGTTGAGTGGGCATGATTTGCTATAGGTAATCATGTCCGTTCAACATATGATAAATCAAACCCGTATGTTTCTAACAGATTAAGGAGAAGTAAGCCACACATGTCTTCCAATACCTTGCGATACAGTACCTTATAGCTTTTCAAATGATTGCTATTAACTTGATGGCATTGCTATACATGGGCTTAAGCCACTGAGGGATATTTCCTTGTTGAATATATTACTTATTAGCCTAGATATTATAGTAAGAGTTTCTAATGTTAAACTTATAGATTATGCCTTTAAGCTTTGAGTAAACATATTGTAACTCATCATGTCTTGAAAATAAAATTATTTTGCTAGTTTGATTACTATATAATGTAGACAGGGCAAATACCTTCCTTCCTATATTCCCTTTTTCTGTCATTTATCTTTCCCTTTTTTATGTAATTGTTTTCCCTTTCACCATCTGTCATTAGAGAGATATAACAATAATAAAATACTCAATGTCAGAGCATTTTATTATTTCACAAATGCTTGGGTGTATTTTTAGCTCCCACAAAGGGGATAAACCCATAATCACCGGCACAAGGCACATTGCTGATCAGATCTTAAACAGGACAAGGCTAGTGATCAGTGTGTACATGAGCATGCTGCTGCAGATTGGCTCACTGTGTTTTGCAGTGGATAATTACATAATTTCATTAAAGCATTTCTGGAATAATAAAATGTCACATTAGAGTATTTTAATATTGCATTGTTATATCCCTTTAATGGGTTATACAGTTGTACTTATCTGGCTGTTATTACTCCTTGTTTTTTTTTCTCTCTCCTTTTTTTCAGCATAATGGTGGTCCGGAGTCATCTGTGATAGTGTTTTTATTATCTCACCCAGTATTATGGTTCATGCTATTCTTCCAGTTGAACCTACGACAGTCGCAGCTTTAATAGAGGGCTGACTTCCTTTAACATTATACCTTGTAGACTTACATATACTGTTGATTGGTTAGCACTGACTTGAATTGCTGTGTTTTGCTGCAGTTCATTACAGTAAAGTAAGAGTTAAGCATACTATTAAGTTGCTTCATTAATTAAATGTTCCTTTAACCGTTGACTTTCATTAATCTAACACTCAAAATTTGCTTAATTCTCTTGGTATCCTTTCATGAAGGAGCAGCAAACCACTACTTGGAGCTATCTGAACATATAGGCAAGCCAATCACAAGAAGCATATTTGTGCAGCCACCAGTCAGCAGCTTGCTTCCAGCTAATGAGCCTACCTAGGTATGCTTTTTTATATGAGGATGCCAAGAGAATGAAGTAAATTAGATTAAAGAAGTAAATTGTAAAGTTGTTTTAAAACTGCATGCTCTATCTGAATCATGATAGAAAAATGTTGGGTTTCATGTCCCTTCAAATTTAAACTGATACTGGACTGTTGGTTTTGTACTTCCTACTAATCCTCACTCTCTGAGGATAACACACTTCTGAAAAGATGCCAGAAAAAATATTCAGGACAGGAGCATAAAACAAATACATTTTGAAATTTCCTCTTTTAAAAAAAAGTTGACTACAATGTTCCCATGATACGTTAGTCTTTATATATATATATATTAGTATTATTATTTAACTGGCTTGGTAGCTAAGCAGTTTTAAAAAAAATATGGAAAACAGCACACTTACAGGGAATTGCAGACTGCCAAGTCTCACCAGCAAAACATACAAACAGATTCCAGCCTCCAAGAATAAAAAGGACCTTTATTTTCTTATGACAGGGCCCATGACATGGATCCTGTCATGAGAAAATGAAGGTCATTTTTAATATTTGTATGTTTTATTGGTTGCTGAGCAGAACATGGCCAATCAGAATTGGCAGTAGTACAGCCTAGCCAATCATCTGCTGTCTCCTCTACAGCTGCAAGGCTTACAGCTCTAGATTGAGACTTTACACTTTTTACTTAGTTATCTAAGGTCACTAACGCAAAATTTCATACCAAAATATAGGCCCATGCATTTTTAACCCCTTAACGACCAACGACGTATGGGGTACATCCTGCAAAAAAATGCAGTTAACGACCAAGGACGTACCCCATACGTCGTTGGTCTTTGAAAGCAGTGGAAGCAAACCTGATCGCTTACAGCTGCTTTCATGTTATTGCAGTGATGCCTCAATATTGAGGCATCCTGCAATAACTGTTTTTAGCCATCCGATGCAGAGAGAGCCACTCTGTGGCCCTCTCTGCATCGGCTATCGATGGCCGTTATCGTTGGTGGGTGGGCAGTCATTGGTGGAGGAGGGGGGAGGGATCTTGTGCGGGTGCGTGCACGGGCGCGCTCGTGCACGTGAGATCTATGAAAACAGCATCAATATGCTGTAGATCTGGAGGGTGGGAGAGAGGACTGGGGAGGGTGGGATTTTAAAATGAAGGCATCTGGGAGAGGGTGGGGGGTTGGATGTTGAGGGGGGGGCAGCTACACTACAGAAATAAAGAAAATATTTAATAAAATTAAAAAATTAAAATACATTATTATTTTTCAAACTGGGTACTGGCAGACAGCTGCCAGTACCCAATATGGCGCACAATAAAGGCAGAGGGGGGGGGGTTAAAGAGCTGTTTGGGGGGGATCAGGGAGTTTGGGGGCTAAGGGGGGTCCTACACAGCAGAAGAATTATTTCTCTTGTTAAGTGTATCCAGTCCACGGATCATCCATTACTTATGGGATATTCTCCTTCCCAACAGGAAGTTGCAAGAGGATCACCCAAGCAAAGCTGCTATATAGCTCCTCCCCTCACATGTCATATCCAGTCATTCTCTTGCAACTCTCAACATAGAAGGAGGTCGTGAGAGGACTGTGGTGTTTTATACTTAGTTTATTTCTTCAATCAAAAGTTTGTTATTTTTAAATGGCACCGGAGTGTGCTGTTTATCTCAGGCAGTATTTGGAAGAAGAATCTGCCTGCGTTTTTCTATGATCTTAGCAGAAGTAACTAAGATCCATTTGCTGTTCTCACACATTCTGAGGAGTGAGGTACTTCAGAGGGGGCAGTTTTTGCCTGCAAATAAGGTATGTGCAGTAAAATATTTTTCTAAGGAATGGAATTGACTAAGAAAATACTGCTGATACCGAAGTAATGTAAGTAAAGCCTTGAATGCAGTGATAGCGACTGGTATACAGGCTTATTAATAGAGATACATACTCTCATAAAAATGTGTTTTAAAACGTTTACTGGCATGTTTAATCGTTTTTTTAACGTACATTGGTGATAAAACTGTAATGTTAGTATAGCCTTAAATGCAGTGAAAGCGACTGGTATCAGGCTGATTAATAGAGATACATACTCTTATAAAATGTGTTTTAAAACGTTTGCTGCATGTTTAATCGTTTTTTGACATATGTTTGGTGATAAAACTTATTGGGGCCTAATTTTTCCACATGGCTGGCTTAAATTCTGCATAGAAACAGTTAACTGAGGTTTCCCACTGTTGTAATATGAGTGGGAGGGACCTAATTTAGCGCTTTTTTTGCGCAGTTAAAATTACAAAATGAATCATCCAGATTCCCTCAGCAGTCCCCATGATTACTACAGGACATCTCTAAAGGGCTAAAAAGACTTCCAAAATCGTTTATAGGGAAGGTAATCCACAGCTCAGCTGTGACAGTTTTGTTGTGTCTGCATTAAGGGGTTAATCATCCATTTGCAAGTGGGTGCAATGCTCTGTTACCTTATTACATATACTGTAAAAATTTCGTTTGATTTACTGCCTTTTTTCACTATTTTTCAAATTTTGACAAAATTTGTTTCTCTTAAAGGCACAGTAACTTTTTTTTATTTGCTTGTTAACCTGATTTAAAGTGTTTTCCAAGCTTACTAGTCTCATTATTAGTCTGTTCTAACATGTCTGACATAGAGGAAGCTCTGTGTTCATTATGTTTAAAGCCATGGTGGAACCCCATCTTAGAATGTGTACCAGATGTACTGATTTCATGTTAAACAATAAAGATCATTTTTTTGTCTTTAAAAAACATTATCACCAGAGGATTCTGTCGAGGGGGAAGTTATGCCAACTAACTCTCCCCACGTGTCAGACCCTTTGACTCCCACTTTAGGGACTCACCGCTCAAATGGCGCCAAGTACATCAAGGGCGCCCATAGCGTTTATTTACCAGAGGATTCTGTCGAGGGGGAAGTTATGCCCGACTAACTCTCCCCACGTGTCAGATCCTTCGACTCCCGCTTCAGGGACTCACGCTCAAATGGCGCCAAGTACATAAAGGGCGCCCATAGCGTTTATTTTACAAGACATGGCAAAGGTTGTGAATAATACACTGGCAGCGGTATTAGTCAGACTACCTGAAATTAAAGGAAAGCAAGATAGCTCTGGGGATAGTTACCAAAGCATACAGACGCTTTAAGAACCATGTCTGATACTGCCTCATAATATGCAGAAGCTGGGGAGCTTCGGTCTGTGGGTGATATTTTTGACTCAGGGAAGATGATTTAACCTGATTCTGATATTTCTACATTTTAAATTTTATGCTTGAGAACCTCCACTTGTTGCTCAGGGAGGTTTTAGCTGCTCTGATTGACTGTGTACAATCGCAGTGCCAGAGAAATTGTGTAGACCTGGATAAATACTATGCAGTACCGGTGTGTACTGATGTTTTTCCAATACCTAAAGAGGTTTACTAAAATTATTAATTAGGAATGGATAGACCAGGTGTGCCGTTCTCTTCCCCTCCTATTTTTAGAAAATGTTTCTAATAGTTGCCACCACACGGGACTTATGGCAGACAGTTCATAAGGTGGAGAGAAGAGTTTCTACTCTAGCTAGCGAACCACTTACCCTGTCGAGGACAGTTGTGCTTTTTTAGATCCAATGGATAAAAAATTAGAGGGTTACCTTAGGAAAATGTTTATTCAACAAGGTTTTATCCTGCAGCCCCTTGCATGCATTGCTTTTGTCACTGCTGCTGCGGCGTTCTGGTTTGAGTCTCTGAATGAGGCTTTACAGGTAGCGACTCCATTGGATGAATACTTGACAAGCTTAGAGCTCTTAAGCTAGCCAATTTCTTTGTTTTCTGATGCCTTGTTTTTTTTTGTCTAAACTAACGGCTAAGAATTCTGTTTTTTTACTATGCTGGCGCGCACAGCGCTATAGCTTATATTATGGTCAGCTGTCGTGACTTTACTAAATAAGCTACTTAACTTCCCTTCAAGGGGCAGACCCTATTCGGCCCTGGTTTGAAGGAGATTATTGCTAATATCACTGGAGGAAAAGGTAATGCCCTTCCTCAGGACAGGTCAAAATCAAGGGCCAAAAAAGTCTAATTTTCGTGCCTTTCGAAACTTCAAGGCAGGCGTGGCATCAATTTCCTCTAAGGCAAATCAAGAGGGAACTTTTGCTTAGTCCAAGACGGTCTGGTGACAACCGGGCCTGGAACAAAGATAAGCAGGCCAAGGGGCCTGCTGCTGCCTCTAAGACAGCATGTAGAACGGCTCCCTATCCGGTAACGGATCCTGTAGGGGGCAGACTTTCATTTTTCGCCCAGGCGTGGGCGAGAGAGAGAGGCCCAGGATCCCTGGGCATTGGATATTATATCCCAGAGATATCTTCTGGATTTCAAAGCTTTTCCCCCCCAAAAAAAGGGGAGATTTCCTCTTTCACAATTATCTGCAAACCGGATAAAGAAAGAGGCATTCTTACTCTGTGTACGAGACCCATCCAGTTCCAGGGGAGGAACAGGGATAGAATTTGTACTCAAATCTGTTTGTGGTTCCCAAAGAGAGGGAACCTTCAGATCTATTTTGGATCTAAAGATCTTAAACCAATTCCTTATTTTCCATCATTTAAGTTGGAAACTATTCGTACCATTTTTAACTATGATCCAGGAGAGTCAATAGAGGACTACAAAGGATTTGAAGGATGCTTATCCTCACATTACGATGCATAAAGATCACCATCGTTTTTTCATGTTTGCCTTTCTAGACCAGGCATTACCAGTTTTGTAGCTCTTTCCTTTGGGTTAACTACAGCCCCAAGAATCTTTATGGAGGTTCTGGGGTCGCTTTGGCGGTCCTTAGACCGCGGGGCATAAAAATGGCCCCTTATTTAGACGACATCCATGGGGTTGCTGTGGCATAGTGCTTAAGTCTAATGCCTCTTAACCCAAAGGTTGTGAGTTCAAACCCGGCCTCAACTGCTGAAAAAAGTTTTTCGATACATGCGTCAAAAATCCAAGTTGCCAAGTTTCCTACGGACGTAGTAATGGCATTTCTGAGATCGTATGGGTGGAAAGTGAACAAGGAAAGAGTTCTCTATCCCCAATATCAAGGGTTTCCCTCCTAGGGAATTCTGATAGAAAATTTACCTGACGGAGTCAAGGTTGTCAAAGTTTCTAAATTTCTGCCGTTGTTCTTCATTCCATCCGCGCCCTTTGGTGGCTCAGTACATGAATGTAATCGGCTTAATGGTAGCGGCAAGGGACATAGTATCGTTTGCACGCCTACTTTTCTGATCGCTGCAACTATGCTTGCTCAGTCAGAGGAACGGGATTACACAGATTTGTTCTCCTGTTAAATCTGGACCAAGAGATCAGAGATTCTTTTCTCTGGTGACTATCTCGGGTCCATCTGTCCAAGGGTATGACCTTCCGCAGGTCAGATGGGACAATTGTTACAACAGATGCCAGCCTTTTAGGTTGGGATACAGTCTGGAACTCCCTGAAGGCTCAGGGATAGTGGACTCAGGAGGAGACCCTCACTTCCAATGTATATTACTGGAACTGGGAGCGGATATTCCTTACTCTTCAGGCTTGGCCTCAGTTAGCAACTCTGAGGTACATCATATTTCAGTCGGCACAATATCACGACTGTGGCTTACATCAACCATCAAGGGGGAACAGAAGTTCCCTAGCGATGTTAGAAGTCTTAAAATAATTCTCTCGACAGAGACTCACTCTTGTCTATCAGCTATACATATCCCAGGTGTTGAGAACTGGGAGACGGATTTTCTAAGTCGTCAGACTTTTCATCCGGGGGAGTGGGAATTCCCTCCGGAGGTGTTTGCACAAAATCAAGCATGAGAGTGCTTTGGCGTTTTTTTGACAGCGCCTGCGTGGCCACGCAGGACCTGATATGCAGATCTGGTGGACATGTCATCCTTTCCACCACGGTCTCTGCTTCTGAGACAGGACCCTCTACCTCAGGGTCCTTTCAACCATCTAAATATAACTAATCTGAGTTGGACTGCCTGGAGACTGAACGTTTGATGTTATCAAAGCATGGCTTCTCCGAGTCAGTCATTGATACCTTTAATACAGGCATGAAAGCCTGTCTCTAGGAAAATTTAACATAGATATGGTGTAAATATCTTGTTGTTATGAATCCAAGGGTTACTCATGGAGTAAAGTCTGGATTCCCAAGATATTATCTTTTCTCCAAGATGATTTTGAGAAAGGATTGTCAGCTAGTTCCTTAAAAAGGACAGATTTCTACTGTCTATTCTTTTGCACAAGCGTCTGGCAGGTATTCTAGACGTTCAGGCTTTTGGTCAGGCTTTGGTTAGAACCAAGCCTCTGTTTAAAACTGTTGCTTCGCCATGGAGCTTAAACCTGGTTCTTAGGTTTCTTCTAGGAGTTTCCGTTTGAACTTTTTCATTCCATAGATATCAAACTTTTATCTTGTAAAGTTCTTTCTTGGTAGATATTTTCTCGGCTCGTAGAGTCTCCGAGTTATCTGCGTTACAATGTGATTCTCCTTATCTGGTCCTCCGTACGGATAAGGTAGTCCTACGTACCAACCTGGGTTTTTACCTAAGGTGGTATCTAACAAGAATATCACTCAAGAGATTGTTGTTCCGTTTCTTGTATCCTATTCCTTCTTTAAAGAAGGAACGTCTATTACACAATTTGGACGTGGCTCGTGCTTTAAAGTTTTTCTTACAAGCTACTACAGATTTTCATCAAACATTCACCTTGTTTGGTGTCTATTCTGGACAGAGGAGAGGTCAAAAGACTTCAGCAACCTCTCTGTCTTTTTGGTTAAAAAGCATAATTCATTTAGCTTATGAGACTGCTAGACAGCAGCCTTCTGAAGGGATTACAGCTCATTCTACTAGAGCTGTGGTTTTCACTTGGGCCTTTTTAGAAGGAGGCTTCTGTTGAACAGATTTACGAGACGGAGTCTTGGTCTGCGCTTCATATTTTTTCAAATTTAACAAATTTGATACTTTGCTTCTTTGGAGGCTATTTTTGGGAGAAAGGGTTTTTTACAGGCAGTGGTCACTTCCGTTTAAGTACCTGCCTTGTCCCTCCCATCATCCGTGTACTTTAGCTTTGGTATTGGTATCCCATAAGTAATGGATGATCCGTGGACTGGATACACTTAACAAGAGAAAACATAATTTATGCTTACCTGATAAATTTATTTCTCTTGTAGTGTATCCAGTCCACGGCCCGCCCTGTTCTTTTAAGGCAGGTTTAAATTTTAATTAAACTACAGTCACCACTGCACCCTGTAGTTTCTCCTTTTTTGTCTTGTTTCGGTCGAATGACTGGATATGACATGTGAGGGGAGGAGCTATATAGTAGCTTTGCTTGGGTGATCCTCTTGCAACTTCCTGTTGGGAAGGAGAATATCCCATAAGTAATGGATGATCCGTGGACTGGATACACTACAAGAGAAATAAATTTATCAGGTAAGCATAAATTATGTTTTTTTTTTAAAAAAAACTAAAACCCCCAAAAAACTTTTATTTTAGTACTGGCAGACTTTCTGCCAGTACTTAAGATGGCGGGACAATTGTGGTGGTGGGGGAGGGAAGGGAGCATAGTTGCCAACAGTCCCTGATTTCCAGGGACAGTCCCTGAATTTTGTTGTATGTCCCTGGATTTTTTTTTGTCCCTGGAAATGTCCCTGAAAATCTCTTTTGCACAACAATTGTTGTTTGTATATAGTATATATACAACACACACATATATACAGATAGATAGATGACAAATAGATATAGTGTATTATTTAAATATAATTCATTCCTAATGGAATATTATTATTATTATTGAATGGGTTCACATATTATTTGTCTTTCTAATTTTGATGCTGTGTTGTAAAAATAACCATATGCCCAGAATGTGTTCCAGAGACTGGCTAGGTGTAAGAGATTGGTGCTGTAATCTGTATAATAAACTATGGATAAGTCTAAATTATACTATTACTTTCATATGGGTGTGATTTGATTGCAGAACGGAGTGGGCGGAGGCAGTTGAACAGTAGGTTGTTAATACGCCAGTAACCCGCTTGCTTGCTCTGCTGCAAAGTGTCCCTGGAATTTTTTGTTTGATATGTTGACAACTATGAGGGAGCTGTTTGGGAGGGATCAGGGGGTGGGATGTGTCAGGTGGGAGGCTGATCTCTGCACTAAAGCTAAAATTAACCCTGCAAGCTCCCTACAATCTACCTAATTAACTCCTTCACTGCTAGACATAATATACGTGTGATGCGCCAGCGGCATTTAGCGACCTTTCTAACTACCAAAAAGCAACGCCAAAGCAATATATGTCTGCTATTTTTGAACAAAGGGGATCCCAGAGAAGCATTTTACAACAATTTGTGCCATAATTGCACAAGCTGTTTGTAAATAATTTCAGTGAGAAACCTAAAATTTGTGAAATATTTAAAGTTTTTTTTTAATTTGATCGCATTTGGCGGATGAAATGGTGGCATGAAATATACCAAAATGGGCCTAGAATCAATACTTGGGGTTGTTTACTACACTACACTAAAGCTAAAATGAACCCTACAAGCTCCCTACATGCTCCCTAATTAATTCCTTCACTGCTGCGCATAATACACGTGTGGTGCGCAGTGGCATTTAGCGGCCTTCTAATTACCAAAAAGCAACGTAAAAAGCCATATATGTCTGCTATTTCTGAACAAGGGGATCCCAGAGAAGCATTTAAAACCATTTGTGCAATAATTGCCACAAGCTGTTTGTAATAATTTCAGTGAGAAACCTAAAGTTTGTGAAAAAATTTGTGAAAAAGTGAACTTTTTTTTATTTGATCGCATTTGGCGGGGAAATGGTGGCATTAAATATACCAAAATGGGCCTTAGATCAATACTTTGGGATGTCTTCTAAAAATATATATATATACACATGTTAAAGGATATTCAGGGATTCCTGACAGATATCAGTGTCCCAATGTAACTAGCGCTAATTTTGAAAAAAAGTGGTTTGGAAATAGCAAAAGTGCTACTTGTATTTATGGCCCTATAACTTCCAAAAAAAGCAAAAGAACATGTAAACATTGGGTATTTCTAAACTTAGGACAAAATTTAGAAACTATTTAGCATGGGTGTTTTTTGGTGGTTGTAGATGTGCAACAGATTTTGGGGGTCAAAGTTTGAAAAAATAGTTTTTTTTTCATTTTTTCCTTATATTTTATAATTTTTTTAATAGTAAATTATAAGATATGATGAAAATAATGGTATCTTTAGAAAGTCCATTTAATGGCGAGAAAAACGGTATATAATATGTGTGGGTACAGTAAATGAGTAAGAGGAAAATTACAGCTAAACACAAACACAACAGAAATGTAAAATAGCCTTGGTCCCAAACGGTCAACAAATGGAAAAGTGCTCTGGTCACTAAGGGGTTAAAGGGACTGTCTAATTAAACATTTGTATTGTTTAAAAAGATAATCTCTTTATTACCCATTCCCCAGATTGCATAACCAACAACGTTACATTAATATACATTTTAACTTTATGATTAACTTGTATCTAAGCCTCTGCAGACTGCCCCCTTATCTCAGTTCTTTTGACAGACTTGCATTTTAGCCAATCTGTGCTGACTCATAAATAGGTGAGTACAATGTTATCTATACGACACACATGAATTAGCACTGTCTAACTTTGAAAAGCTAATAAAATGCAGTGAGATAAGAGGCGCCTTCAAGGGATTGGAAATTAGCATATGAGCCTACTTTGGTTTAGCCTTCAACTAAGAATACCAAGAGAAGAAAGCAAATTTGATGATAAAACTAAAATGGAATGTTGTTTTAAATTGCATGCCCTATCTGAATCATGAAAGTTTAATTTTGACTTGACTGTCCCTTTAAGGCAAAACAACCCACTCCTCCCCCTTTTGTTATTAAACCATATTCCCGAACTGACAAGTATGATTTACAAACAACATTTTAAGTTTGTGACACCATTCAGCCACTTTATTTTATAATTGGTTGTAAATAGTAAAAAGTGAAATGTAATTTTTTTTAAAACTCAGAATCCATTAACATTTAAATAAAGAATAACCACTCTTTGCTCATCAGCCTGTGTAGTCAAAGTCACTCAACAGAAAGCTAAGCACTTGTCATTAAATATTAGCTCCACTATCAGGAAGAAATACTAACCAACATCCACAGGCACACAAAACAGGCACCTACAGATATGAACATGCGCCATCAAGAGTAGATATATCTATGTGACTGTCATTGTTTTCCCTTAGTTAGTACACACCAGAGAATATGCACTTGTCCAACCTTCCTGTAAAAATATGCTGGAAGGTTTTTTTTATACAACACCACTGTGGTGGCCACCTGAAACCCTGCCACTTAAAAGGTAAATCAATACACTTTCCTTATATGTAAGCTTTCTTTATCAGGAGGTGGAACACAGAGGGACCTAGGCAACACTTGACCCCCTGTAGGAATCCTACTGAAGGGCGAGAAGGGACCCCCATATGTATGGGCCTCATCTCAATTGAAACCTCTAAGCCCCCTTTAGATACACCCCTGCTCAAGGGGCAGGACACAGGTAAACCCAAAATTACAGTTTACAACAAGACAGGGGGATATCACCAAGTAGGCAGTATGCAATTATCTACTAGAGGACAGACAACAGTTAGACACTAGGTAAAAACACACACGCAGACCCCGAGAACAGTGCTGTTTCAATATGCACAACAATGATCTATGCACACTCCTTACCTACTTAGGCTATATGAAACTGTCACAGACCAGTTGTGTATTGAATGCAAATCCATCAGACAGTTTTGTAGGGGACTAATTTAGCAGCTTATAGAGCCAGCCATTGTGAGGAGGATAATTTTAATATAATGATGGGGGAAGAAATCTCTCCTGACCTGAGACACAGGCAGGGAGGGGCTGGCCCTGCATTTTGCACAGATAATAATGCTGATGGCTAGGGTGTGCAAAGGCAGCTGGCCCAAGTCTGCAGCTGGACCCTGCCCACCAGCCAAATGTCCTGTTAACCCCTGTGATCAGTCTGGGTCTGCTCTATCAAATTAGAACATTCAGAAGCCTCAACTTCACAGGTGACTGTAATTAGGAAACCTACTTCAAATAGTGGAATAGGTTTTTGTTTTTCAAACATAAATGCTTTTTTCTTTTTAGCCATCTCTTGTCATTATGCAAAAACTCTGATGTCTGGTTAGCAGATGATCAGCATTTTAGTAACGAACCCAAGCGACAGCGAGTCAGAGAGACAAATGAGCCAAATTATTACCAGTCCTTTTAATCCTTTTTTTCAGTGTGTTGCTTAGTTATTTAGACCGAATGGAGGAAAGCTTCCCAAAATTAACCATATAGTGTAGAAATTAGTTCTTTTAGTGTTCTTTTTTTTGTAAAAGGGATAGAAAGATCCCAACTTTTTAATAAAGGACGATTAAAAGGAAAATCATAGGGGGCGGAGCCAACTGCCATAGGAATCAGACGTGTGTGTGCAGAGCTCTTAGCATGATAAAAATCATGTTTATTGGCATTTAAAAAATCTTTTTTACATTATAATGGGATTCCTATCAAATATAGAAATACCTTGGGAGCTCTTGAGTGGAAATTTTTGGCTCTGTAAAAAAGGCCTGAGGTATAGCCATGATGGAGGCCTTGGACGACTGGGGGTTAGCTGTGGTGCAGCTCCTTCAAGACCACTTCTCCAGCCTAGCGCTGGTACTGCATGAGTGTTGTGAGGACATAGCGACAGGTGATGATGAACCTGCACGAGTGGCTACCATTTATCAGGGCAACTACATCGATAAACCAGCTTTCTGGACCTTGTGCTACCATTTCAGTTCCTGCAGCAAGTGAACTCTCCTAGCTATCACTACAGAGAATAACTGAGCTTCGAAACATGCATACCTACAGGTAAAGAAGTACAGGTTGGTCATGACTTGGACCCTTTATTGTGGTTGTCTAGCGAGTCGATATGTACCACAAGAGATCCTGTTTCATTGCCAAGCCTAGCTTTGGAAGTGGTGCGTGTGGCACTCACAGATGGCTGCCATGTTTTGGGGGGCCTCCCTCTACATTGCAGTGCCAGTGCTGTGGTGAATGTGACTGAAACCCAGGAGCAGGACCTACGTTATTTGGTGATACGTTATTTGAGGCAAGATCAGATTACTGCAAGTCGCCACAAATTCCTGGTCAGAGCCGGCATTGGATATCAGTTGTTTCGGGATGAGGGACTGGTCAGAGCTGGCATTGGATTTCAGTTGCTCCTGGATGAGGGACTATTGTTGGAATACACACTGTCTCTGACTTATTTTGAAGCAGGCTAGTGCTGCCAATAAATGAGGAACTGCATCAGGACTCTTCTCCACTAACTATCATACAGCTGTTAGAAAGTAATGTTATTGTTAAGAATTTTTTTGTTTGAGATCGGATCTCCACTTTACCTATTATATATGCCATTGACCAGATAGGCTGAAAGCTGGGAGTGAGATTTAGAAGATTGTGTTACTCCAAACCCTCAGTTTTCTGCTGGGTTTCCAGATATGGATATGCCCTTTTATTTTAAGTATTTAACCAACAGTGGGAATATTTACTAAGGGAAAATATTGGGTTAATTTCTTATGTTTGGGCTAGATGTAATTAAACGCTGTCTATTATATTTCACAGCCACATTTTGGACTAGCTAATATATCTGTGGACCCAAGTAATGGAGGTATTTAAGGGATATTTGGATTTGATGTAATTATATGCTATCTCTTATGTTTTCTAGACATATATATCTGAGATATTTACATAAATATATTAAACAGCAGAATGTAGATTAAAAACAATATATCCCGATAGGATATGTAATTACCATTTCCCACCACTGGAGGGGAGTCAAGGTTTAGTTACAGTTTGATATACACAGCAAACATATGTGATCTTGCAGTCGAATTCACTTAATTACTCTAGGCTACTCACAAACACATTATGGGGCCTAGTTATCAAGCCGTCAACCTCAAATACGCTGCGTATTCCGCAGCGTATTTGTGGCGAGGCTGATTCGCCTTAGTTATCAAAGGCTCGAGACCGGCAAAAGTAGAATTTTGTGACGTAAACTTCGATCCGCCGGACTCAGTCCGACACAGATCGATTCTTACGTCACTCCAGATGTTCCGCACACAAGTGCGGCACAATCTCACTACTTTTGCTAGTTATCAAAAAAACTAGCAGGTACGCTCGGCACTTTTACGGCCCAGCGTACCTGGTTTTCAAAGCGCCAGCCTGGAGGCGGCGGATCCCATAGGAATCAATGGGAGGCTGACCATAGCGAAAGTACAAGTTCGCTGCTGCCAGACATCCCATTCATTCCTATGGGAGCTGTCTACACCTAACACCCTAACATGTACCCCGAGTCTAAACACCGCTAATCTGACCCCCCCTACACCGCCGCAACTACATAAAGTTATTACCCCCTAAACCGCCGCTCCCGGAGCCCACCGCAACTATAATAAATGTATTAACCCCTAAACCGCCGGCTCCCTGAACCCGCCGCAACCTATATTAAATGTCATTAACCCCTATCCTGCCCCCCTACACCGTCGCCACCCTATAATAAATTTATTAACCCCTATCCTGCCCCCCACCTACGCCGCCGCCACTGTAATAAAATGATTAACCCCCTAAACCTAAGTCTAACACTAACCCTAAAGCCCCCCTAACTTAAATATTAATTAAATAAATCTAAATAAATTAACTCTTAATAACTAAAATGAATCCTATTTAAAACTAAATACTTACCTTTAAATAAACCCTAATTATAGCTACAATATAATAATAATTATATTGTAGCTATCCTTAGGATTTATTTTTATTTTACAGGTAACTTTGTATTTATTCTTAGCTAGTTAGAATAGTTATTAAATAGTTATTAACTATTTAATAACTACCTAGCTAAAATAATTACAAAATTACCCTGTAAAATAAATCATAACCTAAGTTACAATTAAACCCTAATACTACACTATCATTAAATTAATTAATAAACTACCTACAAATAACTACAATTAAATACAATTACATAAACTAACTAAAGTACAAAAAATAAAAAAGCTAAGTTACAAAAAATAAAAAATTAAGTTACAAACATGTTAAAAATATTACAACAATTTTAAGCTACTTACACCTAATCTAAGCCCCCTAATAAAATAACAAACCCCCCCAAATAAAAAAAATCCCTACCCTATTCTAAATTAAATAAATTTCAAAGCTCTTTTACCTTACCAGCCCTAAAAGGGCCATTTGTGGGGGCATGCCCCCAAAAAGTTCAGCTCTTTTGCCTGTAAAAGAAAAATACAACCCCCCCCCAACATTAAAAACCCACCACCCACATACCCCTAATCTAACCAAACCCCCCTTACAAAAACCTAACACTAATCCCCTGAAGATCATCCTACCTTGAGTCGTCTTCACTCAGCCGAGCCACCGATGGAACTGAAGAGGACATCCGGAGCGGAAGAAGTTAATCCTCCAAGCGGCGCTGAAGAAACTTCCATCCGATGAAGTCATCATCCATGCGGCGCTGAAGAAGTCTTCGATCCGGCCGATGTCATCTTCAAAGAGGCGCTGAAGAGGTCTTCTATCCGGGCGAAGTCATCTTCCAAGCCGGGTCCTTGGAATCTTCCTTCCGCCGACGCGGAACCACCTTCTTCACCGACGGACTACGACGAATGACGGCTCCTTTAAGGGACGTCATCCAGATGGCGTCCCCGTCAATTCCGATTGGCTGATAAGGATTCTATCAGCCACTCGGAATTAAGGTAGGAAAAATCTGATTGGCTGAATGGAATCAGCCAATCAGATTGAGCTCGCATTCTATTGGCGAGTTCCGATCAGCCAATAGAATGCGAGCTCAATCTGATTGGCTGATTGATCAGCCAATCGGATTGAACATGAATCTGATTGGCTGATACCATCAGCCCAATCAGATATTCCTACCTTAATTCGATTGGCTGATAGAATCCTATCAGCCAATCGGAATTGAGGGGACGCCATCTTGGATGACGTCCCCCCTTAAAGGGAGCCGTCATTCGTCGTATAGTCCGTCGGTGAAGAAGGGTGGGTTCCGCGTCGGCGGAAGGAAGATTCAAGACCCGGCTTGGAAGATGACTTTCGCCCGGATAGAAGACCTCTTCAGCGCCTACTTTGATGATGACATCGGCCGGATCGAAGACTTCTTCAGCGCCCGCATGGATGATGACTTCATCGGATGAAGATTTCTTCAGCGCCGCTTGAGAGGATTAACTATCTTCCGCTCCGGATGTCCTCTTCAGTTCCATCGGTGGCTCGGCTGAGTTGAAGACGACTCAAGGTAGGATGATCTTCAGGGGATTAGTGTTAGGTTTTTGTAAGGGGGGTTTGGGTTAGATTAGGGGTATTGTGGGTGGTGGGGTTTTAATGTTGGGGGGGGTTCGTATTTTTCTTTTACAGGCAAAAGAGCTGAACTTTTTGGGGCATGCCCCCACAAATGGCCCCTTTTAAGGGCTGGTAAGGTAAAAGAGCTTTGAAATTTATTTAATTTAGAATAGGGTAGGGATTTTTTTTTATTTTGGGGGGGGTTTGTTATTTTATTAGGGGGCTTAAGTAGCTTAAAATTGTTGTAATATTTTTACATGTTTGTAACTTAATTTTTTATTTTTTGTAACTTAGCTTTTTTTTATTTTTTGTACTTTAGTTAGTTTATGTAATGTATTCTAATTGTAGTTATTTGTAGGTAGTTTATTTTAATTAATTTAATGATAGTGTAGTATAGGTTTAATTGTAACTTAGGTTAGATTTATTTTTACAGGTAATTTTGTATTTCTTTTAGCTAGGTAGTTATTAAATAGTTTAATAACTATTTAATAAACTATTCTAACTAGCCTAAAATAAATACAAAGATACTGTAAAATAAATATAAATCCTAAGATAGCTATAATATAATTATTAATTACATTGTAGCTATCTTAGGGTTTATTTTACAGGTAAGTATTTATTTTTAAATAGGAAAAATTATTAAAAGTATAGTGTAGTGTTAGGTGTAATTGTAACTTAGGGTTAGGATTTATTTCACAGGTACATTTCTCTATATTTTAGCTAGGTAAGCTATTAAATAGTTAATAACTATTTAATAGCTATTGTAACCTGGTTAAAATAAATTGAAAAGTTACCTGTAAAATAAATATAAAATCCTAAGATAGCTTACAATATAATTATTATTTATATTGTAGCTATATTAGGGTTTTATTTTAAAGGTAAAGTATTTAGTTTTTAAATAGGATTCATTTTAAGTTAATAAGAGGTTAATTTATTAGATTTATTTAATTAATATTTAAGTTAGGGGGGCCTTAGGGTTAGGGTTATAGACTTAGGTTAGGGGTTAATCATTTTATTACAGTGGCGGCGGCGTAGTGGGGGGCAGGATAGGGGTTAATAAATTTATTATAGGTGGCGACCGGTGTAGGGGGGGCAGATTAGGGGTTACTAGTGTATAATGTAGGTGGCAGCGGTGTCCGGGGAGCGGTGGTTTAGGGGTTAATACATTTAAAGAGTTGCGGCGGGGGTCTAGGAGCGGCGGTTTAGGGGTTAATACATTTATAAGAGTTGCGGCGGGGTCTAGGAGCGGCGGTTTAGGGGTTAATACATTTATAAGAGTTGCGGCAGGGTCTAGGAGCGGCGGTTTAGGGGTTAATACATTTATAAGAGTTGCGGCAGGGTCTTGGAGCGGGCCGGCGGTTTAGGGGTTAGTAACTTTATTTAGTTGCGGGGGGCTCGGGGGCGCCGGTATAGGGATAGAACCACAGTGTAGTTTAGTGTGAGTGCTTAGTGACAGGCTAGCAATAAAGCTGGAAAAAAGCCGAAGGGGCAGCGAGATCGGATGAGTGATAACTCTCACAGTCCGTCTGCTCATCGCCCCGCGGCTTTTTTGACAGCTTTATTTGATAACTTAGGCGTATTTTTTTCAGGTCCGCGGCGGCGAAGGTAGGCGAGCTTAGGCGGACGTATTGGGCCCGGCGAAGCCAGAAAAGTAGACGGCTTGATTACTAGCCCCTATATATATATATATATATATATATTATATATATATACTGTGGGTTATAATTGGGAATTTGAGCAACCACTCCTTAAGCACCTTGAAACCAGTATGCATAGTTTTCATGAACACTTCTTTAGTTTTTATAAATTATTAATGCCCAAATAAAATGCCCAATTGGCAAAAGATTAGAAAAAGGATCTATAATACTCATCTTAATACAAAACTATACAATACAACTATAGCAATGGAACAGGTTACTGGAAAGGTGTGTTGTATATATCTCCTTTCTCAGTGAGGTTTGGAAGTTGGTGCTAACCCAAGGGCCCTGGGGTGGCATAGGATTCCGTGAATCTACATTTGTTTAAACTATTCTAATCTTACATCACCTAAAATTAGTTTGTGTTGTAATAGATCTCCTTCCTCTTGTCTACCTCAAATATACAGGTATAGAATAACTTTGCTAATAAATATATTATTAATATTAATATTTGCAAGTTCACTTATAATGACTGTAGGATATCTTAGGATTGATTACTCCACCTTGTTATATTTATACTCTTGTATTGGTTTTATCTGCTGAAAACGTGGAAATTATTTCATTATATATATTTTACCTAACATTGTTTCAACTTTATTAGTTTGGCTCTTCTACTAACACAATATAACACTGAAATGTTGAGGTCCAAGAGAGGCCTCCAAGAACCGAGGTGAACCTCTCATCTCTTAAACCACTAGAAAAAATCGAGGTTTATCTTTTATCTGTAGGAATTTATCTGTGATAGAAACATAGAAACATAGATATTGACGGAAGATAAGAGCCATAGGCCCAGCAAGTCTGCCCGACCTTACCTAACAGTATAAACTTATCTAGTTCGTAGGATAGCCATATGCCTTGTCCCATGCATTTTTAAAGTCCCCCCACAGTGTTTGTTGCTACTACCTCTTGAGGAAGTTTATTCCATAAATCAATCACTCTTTCTGTAAAGAAGTGCTTCCTCAAATTTACTCCTGAATCTACTACCCTTTAGCTTGAGCTCATGACCGCCCTCTGGTCTTGAATTTTCAATTTTATGTAAAATACCCACAGCCTCAGTTTTACTAAACCCTTTAATGTACTTGAAAGTTGCCTATCAATATCACCTCTTTCCCTTCTCTCCTCTAAGCTATACATATTTAGGTCATTGAGCCTATCCTGGTAAGTTTTATTTTTTAGACCATGTACCATTTTGGTAGCCCCTCCTTTGCACAGATCAAGTTTGTTAATATCCTTCTGAAGATATGGCCTCCCTGAACTGCACCACAATACTCAAGATGAGCCTAACTAATGATCTATAAAGTGGCATAAGAACCTTACTATTCTGCTGCAAATACCTCTACCAATACACTCCAAGCATTCTGATAGCCTTACTCGCTGCATTACTACATTGTTTACTAAGTTTTAAATCATCTGAAATAATAATTCCCAAGTCCTGTTCCTCGTCTGTAACAGTCAGTAAAGTGTCATTTGAGTCTGTAATTAACATTTGGATTTTTCCTTCCCTAAATGCATTATTTTACACTTTGCTGTGTTAAACTTTAGATCCCAGTCGTTTTGTCCAATCCTCCAATTGTTGTATATCACTTCTCATTTTGTCTACCCCCCCTGGAACATCCACTCTGTTGCAAATTTTTGTATCATCTGCACCAAGAGACATACTTTCCCCTGTAGCCCCTTTGCTGATATTGCAGATAAATATGTTAAACAAAACAGGCCCCAGAACTGACCCCTGAGGAACACCACTAGGTAACAGCCCCCCCTCTGCTGAATGAACTCCATTTACCTAAGACCTCTTTGTTTTCTGTCCTTAAGCCAGCATTCCACCCAGTTCACAAAATTTGAATCTAGACCAAGGAGATATAGTTTGTGAATAAGTTTATTGTGTGGGACGGTGTCAAATGACTTTGCTGAAATCTAGATATGCTACATCAACTGCTCCTCCCTTGTCTAATACTTTTGTTACATAATCAAAGAAGTCAATTAGATTAGTCTGACATGATCTCCCAGAAGTAAAACCATGCTGATTTTGGTCCTCTAAATTGTTTGTCTTTATGTAAGTCATAATTCTTTTCTTTTAAGAGGCTTTCCATTAATTTCCCCTACTACTGAAGTTAAAACTAACTGGGCCTGTAGTTGCCAGATTCTTCTCTACTGCCCTTTTTATGAAGAGGTATTACATTTGCCTATTCTCCAATCATCTGGGACAGCTCCTGTTAATAGTGACTGATTAAAAGATCAGTTAATGGACAGTTAGCACTGATCGAAGTTCTTTTAAAACCCTTGATGAATATTATCAGGACCCACTGCCTTTGTAACATTTATTTTTGATAATGCTAACAAAACCTCATCCTCTGTAAAAAGATTACTGTTAAGCTTGTTTCTATTTGCGTAGCATCCCTTAATGTAGACATTGTATCTTCACCATCTTTAGTGAAAACAGAACAGAAGTAATCATCTGAGACAGTCTGCAATCTGCTTATCTCCTTCTATTATTCTACCATCAACTGATTTCAATTTTACTATTCCTACCTTATTTTTTCTTTCTTTCACTGATATATCTAAAGAATGTTTTGTCCCCATGTTTTACTGACTGTGCTATCTTCTCTTCTGCATGAGCTTTAACCTTCCTAATTAAGCTGCTTAGTCTTTTTTTTGTTGGAGTCTCCATATTTTCCTATCATCATCTGCTTGTGTGTGTCTGTAATTTTTATAAGCTATCTTTTTTGTCTTTACAGCATGTGCTACTTCTTTTGGAAAAACCAAATTGGTTTCCGCTTTCTTTTACTTTTACAGACATGTCTAATACAGTGTGCGGTTTGCATCTAAAATGGCACCTTTCACAAAATTCCCACTGTTCTTGAACCCCTGTAATAAGAGTTTTCCCTTTTAAATAGTTTTTTAGGTATTCTCCCATTAATGAAAATCTGCTGTCCTAAAGTCTAAAACTTTTGTTTTAGTCTGGGTGGACAGTTCCTGAACATGAATACTAAAACCAAACAGATTGATGATCACTGGATCCTAGTTCTCACCTACAGACACATCTGAAACTGTATCACTGTTTGTAAGTATTCAGATCTAATATAGCTTCCTTACGAGTTGGTTCCTTGACTAATTGTTCAAGTGATTCCCCTAGCAGAGATTCAAGAATATACCTGCTCTCTAGCCGATCCAGCAGAAGGAATCTTTCCAGTCTATATCTGGCAAATTAAAGTCCCCCCAGTACTATAACCTTACCCTCATGGTCATTTTTTGGTTATTCATCTAATAACAGATTGTCCAGTTTTTCATCCTGCAATGGAGGCCTATATACAACCCCTATTCTAAAAACATTTTTATCTCCAATTTCCAAAGTCACCCAAATACTTTCCACCTCATCATTTGTTCCTACAATTTCAGTAACCTTTATATTTTCATTTACATACACAGCAACTCCTCCACCTTTCTTTCCTACTCTGTTCTTTTTAAATAACCTGTATCCAGGTATGACTATGTCCCAGTCATTCAAATCATTGTACCATGTTTCTGTTATAGCTACTAAATCCAAGTTGTCCCTAGTCATTATTGAAATGAGTTCAGGTAATTTATTTCCTAAGCTGCGAGCATTTGTGCTCATGGCACGAAGAATTTTTCTACTAGAATTTCTAGAATTGTTACTTGGACTAACAGTTTTGGCATGCTGTGGGGGGCAGGTGGATATATTAATGCTACCCCCCCTTTATTAGTTTAAATTATTTCTAATAAAGTATTTGAACTCCTCTCCCAGATACTCTGTTCCTTTAGCATCCAAATGCAAGCCATCTCTCCTAAATAACCTAGTATCTTTCCAAACAGAGCTATAATGGCCAATAAAACCAAATCCTCGTTCCCTGTACCACTTATCTAACCAAGAATTAAATGTTGTTATCCGCTCCATCTTTCCTGCTTCCTGGTCATACACAGGTAAAATAGCAGAAAATGATAGAGTTGATGCCACAGTCTCTAAATGATTACCTAGGTCACAAAACTCTTTCTGAACAGCAGCAACATGATTACTAGCCAGATCATTTGTTCCTAAATGAACAATCACATCTAACTCACTTCCCTTTCCTGCTGCCTTAACAATTCTCAAAATACGATTCTTATCCCTGTGAGCAGTAGCTCCTGGAAGACATCTAACCTCCCTTGTTTCTCCTTTACTTTCACCTAAATACACATTCCTCAAAATAGAGTCACCCACTAACAGTCTTTTTCTCAAAAACACATCTGTAGTTCTTTCCTGTGTTATGTTACCTGGAGAATCAGGTGCCAATAGATTTAAATTACCTGTTACAGCTTCAGAGGGCTCAGAAACAGCAATCTCCTCATCACAAGTGTATTCGGCAAGAGCAGCATAGGAGTTTTGCAATGGCAGAGGTTGTGGGCAATGCTTCTGGTCTACTGTTCTAATTCTTCCAGAGCCTACAGTGATCCATCTGCCTCTCCTTGCTGATCTCTGGGGTAGAGGGGCTTCTTTCTGAGGCAGCTTTGTAGAGGTAACAGGTATGTTACTTACCTTAGCTTGAAATTTAGCTATTTCCTCCCTTAACAGGGAAAACTGCTTACAAACAGGACAGCCCCTAAATCTCCAAAAAGTAGAACGATTAAAAAGTGCAAAACACCCATTGCACTGTATCTGAGACATTTTAAACTATGCAACACTTTAACAATAAGAAAAATATAAGTATTATTTACTACTGAATAAGCCTGAATAACCCTGAATAACTCCTGAAATAACTCAAATATCCTTATGTATTTGATCTTTTTTTGTTTGATCCCTTTGCTAAGAAGCAGAGCTAAATGTTTAGCAGAGCTAAACAGATCTCTTTAAATACCCTCAGAAAGATAGGGTGGGGTCCCTCCTAATTGCTCACCTATGTAAACAATCTAATTGTTATCTAATTGCAATACTAAAAACCAGAATACAAAAGAATGTAAATTAACTCAAACCTTTAACTATTCAATTTCTGTAGTGAAACTAATTTACAGTTCAGGTCTACCACCTATAAAAAAAACAAAATATAAAGTTAATAGAAATACAAAATATATTATCTGAAAGTACAAACTATTCAAGTAACAACAATTTAAAAGAGAAATGTTATATACCTTTCTGAAATAACTCAAATATCCTTATGTATTTGATCCTTTTTTAGTTTGATCCCTTTGCTAAGAAGCAGAGCTAAATGTTTAGCAGAGCTAAACAGATCTCTTTAAATACCCTCAAAAAGATAGGGTGGGGTCCCTCCTAATTGCTCACCTATGCAAACAATCTAATTGTTATCTAATTGCAATACTAAAAACCAGAATACAAAAGAATGTAAATTAACTCAAACCTTTAACTATTCAATTTCTGTAGTGAAACTAATTCACAGTTCAGGTCTACCACCTATAAAAAAAAAATATATAAAGTTAATAGAAATACAAAATATATTATCTGAAAGTACAAACTATTCAAGTAACAACAATTTAAAAGAGAAATGTTATATACCTTTCTGAAATAACTCAAATATCCTTATGTATTTGATCCTTTTTTTGTTTGATCCCTTTGCTAAGAAGCAGAGCTAAATGTTTAGCAGAGCTAAACAGATCTCTTTAAATACCCTCAGAAAGATAGGGTGGGGTCCCTCCTAATTGCTCACCTATGCAAACAATCTAATTGTTATCTAATTGCAATACTAAAAACCAGAATACAAAAGAATGTAAATTAACTCAAACCTTTAACTATTCAATTTCTGTAGTGAAACTAATTCACAGTTCAGGTCTACCACCTATAAAAAAAACAAAATATAAAGTTAATAGAAATACAAAATATATTATCTGAAAGTACAAACTATTCTAGTAACAACAATTTAAAAGAGAAATGTTATATACCTTTCTGAAATAACTCAAATATCCTTATGTATTTGATCCTTTTTTAGTTTGATCCCTTTGCTAAGAAGCAGAGCTAAACAGATCTCTTTAAATACCCTCAGAAAGATAGGGTGGGGTCCCTCCTAATTGCTCACCTATGCAAACAATCTAATTGTTATCTAATTGCAATACTAAAAACCAGAATACAAAAGAATGTAAATTAACTCAAACCTTTAACTATTCAATTTCTGTAGTGAAACTAATTCACAGTTCAGGTCTACCACCTTTAACTATTCAATTTCTGTAGTGAAACTAATTCACAGTTCAGGTCTACCACCTATAAAAAAAACAAAATATAAAGTTAATAGAAATACAAAATATATTATCTGAAAGTACAAACTATTCAAGTAACAACAATTTAAAAGAGAAATGTTATATACCTTTCTGAAATAACTCAAATATCCTTATGTATTTGATCCTTTTTTAGTTTGATCCCTTTGCTAAGAAGCAGAGCTAAACAGATCTCTTTAAATACCCTCGGAAAGATAGGGTGGTCCCTTTGCTAAGAAGCAGAGCTAAATGAAACTAATTCACAGTTCAGGTCTACCACCTATAAAAAAAAATATATATATATATAAAGTTAATAGAAATACAAAAATACAAAAAATATTGTTGTATTTTTATTCTGGGTCTGGGTTTACTGGCTTAATCTAACTCGTAGAAAGTATGAAAAATTCTTAAAATTGATGCTAAAGATCACAAAGGAACTGTGATGGGACAAACTGAATTTTGATGTAACAGACCTGACTGTATATCTATATTAATGTGATCGATGGTCTTCTTCCTTTTTGTATTTTATTTATGCCTTTTGAAATTTTGCATGTACGTCATGTTACATATTAAACCTCAATAAAAATGATTAAAAAAAATAATTATTCAAGGTGAATGTTGTTGGAGTCACCTTCTAAAGTTGCAACTGGTCTTGAAAAAAACTTATGATAATTAATAGGATCAATGGTCTTATGTTTAAAAGATCCTAATCCTGGACTTGATATCCTAACTCTTAAAAAATGGCGAATGTAGGACTCACTATACACTTGCTGTAGTCACTGCTTATGAGCACAGCTCTGTGTTATGAGTTCCAATGATTAAAAGGATAATATTTATTAGTAATTAGTCTATTAAAAACAGATAGAGAAATTCCTCAGATGTTGAGGCTACATGAAGAAATAAAATATAATATAAAATATAATATAAAATATTGTTGTATTTTTATTCTGGGTCTGGGTTTACTGGCTTAATCTAACTCGTAGAAAGTATGAAAAATTCTTAAAATTGATGCTAAAGATCACAAAGGAACTGTGATGGGACAAACTGAATATTTAGAACAATAATATTAAAATTAATTAATATAAAAAACAAATGAGAAATCACCTAACAAATTGCCTACCAGGTGCCACCCATGGATTATGTGCGGAATAGAATGGTAATAAAACCCACTAAACTGAAAACATGGCGGTTCTAAAAATCAAAACAGTTTACATTTAATTAAAATTCTCAATGTATATAAAAATGTATAAAACTTATCTGAATGTTAGCGTTGGTGTATTAAATGGAGGAGCCTAAAAAACATGCCAGCATGTGTTGGTTTCTGTGAAACCGGAAGTGGATCCAGATGCGAAAAAACGAAGTGACGTCAACCGTTATCGCGATATCTTATGCATTTCGTAGGACCTATGCCTACTTCATCAGAGAGTGGATCCACTTCCATCTGGGCTCTCCTTTTATTTGTAGAGACCGGAAGTGCTTCGATTTTGTTTGTAGTTACTTTGCCTATTTTATTTAGATATTATTTCCTTTAAAGAACCAATATATTTCTTATTGAGTTGTTTGAGTTTTTTATGTATACTTGTGTTTGGGCCATTTTTTGCCATTTTGGGTGTTTTAGATTATATATGAGTATTTGTTTTCCTTGCGCTCCCAAATATGTATATAGTTTATTGCAATGTATGGAGTATAAAAGAAAAAAACTGGATTATACTCCATTGTATGAGAACCCTTTTATTTGTACTGTTTCCCAAAGAGAGACAGATGTGTGGGTTCAGTGGAAGAGGGGGAGGGGAGTATAAAGCTATAAATATATACATATTTAAGTCTATATGAAATATGTATAACTAAAATAGAAAGACTTTTAAAATTAAGGAAGAGGGAAACATATTGGATCCACCATTTAAATACGAGAGAACCATATGGCTTGAATAGGGATATAGATTTCGCAGCCCTTTTTATGAGCAATAAAAACATATATAGTTAATTTCTCCAACATTGGTGTGTCCGGTCCACGGCGTCATCCATAACTTGTGGGAATATTCTCCTCCCCAACAGGAAATGGCAAAGAGCACAGCAAAAGCTGTCCATATAGTCCCTCCCAGGCTTCGCCCCCCCAGTCATTCTCTTTGCCGCTCTGAACAAGTAGCATCTCCACGGAGATGGTGAAGAGTATGTGGTGTTTAGTTGTAGTTTTTATTCTACTATCAAGAGTTTGTTATTTTAAAATAGTGCTGGTATGTACTATTTACTCTGAAACAGAAAAAGATGAAGAGTTCTGTTTGTGAGAGGAGTATGATTTTAGCAGCAGTAACTAAAATCGATTGCTGTTCCCACACAGGACTGTTGAGATGAGATAACTTCAGTTGGGGGGAGCAGTTGGCAGACTTTTCTGCTTAAGGTATGACTAGCCATATTTCTAACAAGACTGTGTAATGCTGGAGGGCTGTCATTTTTCCCCTCATGGGGATCGGTAAGCCATTTTCTTAGTCTCAAACAGAATAAAGGGCTTAATATGGGCTATAAAACTGGTAGACACTTTTATGGGCTAGATCGATTGCTTTATGTAGGCATTTTATACAGTTTGATGTTGATATTCACACTTTATAACTTTGGGGAACGTTTTTTTTACATCAGGCACTGGTTTAGACACCTTCCCAGTCAGGAAGGGCCTTTCTCTGTAGTAGGCAGAGCCTCATTTTCGCGCCATTACTGCGCAGTTACTTTTGAGAGCAGTACATTCAGCTGCATGTGTGTGGGTCTGGAATTAGTTGAAAAGGTTCCTAGAAGGCTTCATTTGGTATCGTATACTCCCCTGGGTTTGGTGAAGTCGCAGCAAAGGCTGGGGCTGGGACTGTAAGGGGGTTAAAACTGTAAATGGCTCCGGTTTCCACATTTTAAGGGTTAACAGCCTGAAATTTGGGGTGCAATGCTTTGAATGCTTTAAGACACTGTGGTGAAAATTTGGTTAAGATTGAATAATTCCTTCATAGTTTTTCACATATTCAGTAATAAAGTGTGCCCTGTTTAAAATTTAAAGAGACAGTAACGGTTTTGTTTTAAAATGGTTTTTGTACTTTATTGACAAGTTTAAGCCTGTTTAACATGTCTGTGCCTTCAGATAGACTATGTTCTGTATGTATGGAAGCCAATGTGTCTCCCCCTTCAAATATGTGTGATAATTGAGCCATAGCGTCCAAACAAAGTAAGGACAGTACTGCCACAGATAGTAAAGTTGCCCAAGATGATTCATCAGATGAAGGGAGTAGACATAGTTCTACATCATCTCCCTCTGTGTCTACACCAGTTTTGCCCACGCAAGAGACCCCTAGTACTTCTAGCGCGCCAATGCTTGTTACTATGCAACAATTGACGGCAGTAATGGATAACTCCATAGCAAATATTTTATCCAAAATGCCTGCATTTCAGAGAAAGCGCGATTGCTCTGTTTTAAACACTGTAGAGCAGGAGGGCGCTGATGATAATTGCTCTGTCATACCCTCACACCAATCTGAAGGGGCTATGAGGGAGGTTTTGTCAGATGGGGAAATTTCTGATTCAGGAAGAATTTCTCAGCAGGCAGAACCTGATGTTGTGACATTTAAATTTAAATTAGAGCATCTCCGTGCACTGCTTAAGGAGGTGCTATCTACTCTGGATGATTGTGACAACCTGGTCATCCCAGAAAAATTGTGCAAGATGGACAAGTTCCTAGAGGTCCCGGTGCACCCCGACGCTTTTCCAATACCCAAGCGGGTGGCGGACATAGTGAATAAGGAGTGGGAGAAGCCTGGCATACCTTTTGTCCCTCCTCCTATATTTAAGAAATAGTTTCCTATGGTCGACTCCAGAAAGGACTTATGGCAAACAGTCCCTAAGGTCGAGGGGGCAGTTTCTACACTAGCCAAACGCACGACCATTTCTATTGAGGACAATTGTGCTTTCAAAGATCCTATGGATAAAAAATTGGAGGGTTTGCTTAAAAAGATTTTTGTACAGCAAGGTTTCCTCCTTCAACCTATTTTGTGTATTATTCCTGTCACTACAGCAGCGTGGTTCTGGTTCAAAGAACTAGAAAAATCGCTCAGTAGAGAGACTCAGTATGAGGAGGTTATGGACAGAATTCACGCACTTAAGTTAGCTAATTCCTTTATTTTAGATGCTGCTTTGCAGTTAGCGAGATTAGCGGCGAAAAATTCAGGGTTTGCAATTGTGGCGCGCAGAGCGCTCTGGCTAAAGTCTTGGTTGGTGGATGTATCTTCCAAGACAAAATTGCTTAATATCCCTTTCAAAGGTAAGACCCTCTTTGGGCCAGAATTGAAAGAGATTATTTCAGACATCACTGGGGTTAAGGGCCATGCCCTCCCACAAGATAGGCCTTTCAAGGCTAAGAATAAGTCCAATTTTCGTTCCTTTCGCAATTTCAGGAACGGACCGGCCTCCAACTCTGCAACCTCTAGACAAGAGGGTAACGCTTCCCAGACTAAACCAGCTTGGAAACCGATGCAAGGCTGGAACAAGGGTAAGCAGGCCAAGAAACCTGCTGCTGCTACCAAGACAGCATGAAGGGGTAGCCCCCGATCCGGGACCGGATCTAGTAGGGGGCAGACTCTCTCTCTTTGCTCAGGCTTGGGCAAGAGATGTTCATGATCCCTGGGCACTAGAAATAGTCTCTCAGGGTTATCTTCTAGAATTCAAGGAACTACCCCCAAGGGGAAGGTTCCACATGTCTCGCTTATCTTCAAACCAAATAAAGAGACAGGCATTCTTACATTGTGTAGGAAACCTGTTAAAAATGGGAGTGATACACCCAGTTCCAACTGTGGAACAAGGTCTGGGGTTTTACTCAAATCTGTTTGTAGTTCCCAAAAAAGAGGGAACTTTCAGACCAATTCTGGATTTAAAAATTCTAAACAAATTTCTCAGAGTGCCATCGTTCAAAATGGAAACTATTCGAACGATTTTACCTACAATCCAGGAGGGTCAATTTATGACTACCGTGGATTTAAAAGATGCGTATCTACATATTCCTATCCACAAAGATCATCATCAGTTCCTAAGGTTCGCCTTTCTGGACAAACATTACCAGTTCGTGGCTCTCCCATTCGGGCTAGCCACTGCTCCAAGGATTTTCACAAAGGTGCTCGGGTCCCTTCTAGCGGTTCTAAGACCAAGGGGCATTGCAGTGGCACCTTACTTGGACGACATCCTAATTCAAGCGTCGTCTCTTTCCAAAGCAAAGGCTCACACAGACATTGTTCTAGCCTTTCTCAGATCTCACGGGTGGAAGGTGAACATAGAAAAAAGTTCCCTGTCTCCGTCGACAAGAGTCCCTTTCTTGGGGACAATAATAGATTCTTTAGAAATGAAGATTTTCCTGACAGATGTCAGAAAGTCAAAGCTTCTAAACACTTGTCAAGTTCTTCACTCTATTCTACGGCCTTCCATAGCTCAGTGCATGGAAGTAGTAGGGTTGATGGTTGCAGCAATGGACATAGTCCCTTTTGCTCAAATTCATCTAAGACCATTACAACTGTGCATGCTCAAACAGTGGAATGGGGACTATACAGACTTGTCCCCAGTGATTCAAGTAGATCAGAAGACCAGAGACTCACTCCGTTGGTGGCTGACCCAGGATCACCTGTCCCAGGGAATGAGCTTCCCCAGACCAGAGTGGGTCATCGTCACGACCGACGCCAGTCTATTAGGCTGGGACGAGATCTGGGATTCCCTGAAAGCTCAGGGTCTATGGTCTCGGGAAGAGTCTCTTCTCCCGATAAACATTCTGGTACTGAGAGCGATATTCAATGCTCTCCAGGCTTGGCCTCAACTAGCTAAGGCCAGATTCATAAGATTCCAATCAGACAACATGACGACTGTTGCTTACATTAACCATCAGGGGGGAACAAGGAGTTCTCTGGCGATGAGAGAGGTGTCCAAAATCATCAAATGGGTGGAGGATCACTCCTGCCACCTATCTGCGATCCACATCCCAGGAGTAGACAACTGGGAGGCGGATTATCTGAGTCGTCAGACTTTCCATCCGGGGGAGTGGGAACTTCACCCGGAGGTGTTTGCCCAGTTGACCCAATTATGGGACATTCCAGACATGGATCTGATGGCGTCTCGTCAGAACTTCAAGGTTCCTTGCTACGGGTCCAGATCCAGGGATCCCAAGGCGACGCTAGTGGATGCATTAGTGGCGCCTTGAGCCTTCAACCTAGCTTATGCGTTTCCACCGTTCCCTCTCATTCCCAGGCTGGTAGCCAGGATCAAACAGGAGAAGGCCTCTGTGATTTTGATAGCTCCTGCGTGGCCACGCAGGACTTGGTATGCAGACCTGGTGAATATGTCATCGGCTCCACCATGGAAGCTACCTTTGAGACAGGATCTTCTAGTACAAGGTCCATTCGAACATCCAAACCTAGTTTCTCTCCAGCTGACTGCTTGGAAATTGAACGCTTGATTTTATCTAAGCGTGGGTTTTCGGATTCTGTGATAGATACTCTGGTACAAGCCAGAAAACCTGTGACTAGAAAGATTTACCATAAAATATGGAAAAGATATATCTGTTAGTGTGAATCCAAGGGATTTTCATGGAGTAAGATTAAAATTCCCAGGATCCTTTCCTTTCTACAAGAAGGTTTGGATAAGAGATTGTCAGCGAGTTCTCTAAAAGGACAGATTTCTGCTCTATCTGTCTTGTTACACAAATGACTGGCAGCTGTGCCAGATGTTCAAGCTTTTGTACAGGCTTTGGTCAGGATCAAGCCTGTTTACAGACCTTTGACTCCTCCTTGGAGTCTAAATTTAGTTCTTTCAGTTCTTCAAGGGGTTCCGTTTGAACCCTTGCATTCCATAGATGTCAAGTTGTTATCTTGGAAAGTTCTGTTTTTGGTTGCTATTTCTTCTGCTAGAAGAGTTTCTGAATTATCTGCTCTGCAGTGTAATCCACCCTATTTCCAACAAAAATATTAACCAGGAAATAGTTTGCCTTCTTTGTGCCCGAATCCAGTTTCAAAGAAGGAACGTTTGTTACACAATTTAGATGTAGTCCGTGCTTTAAAGTTCTATTTAGAAGCAACAAAGGATTTCAGACAAACGTCTTCACTGTTTGTCGTTTATTCTGGCAAGAGGAGAGGTCAAAAAGCTACTGCTACCTCTCTTTCCTTTTGGCTGAAAAGCATCATCCGATTGGCTTACGAGACTGCCGGACGGCAGCCTCCTGAACGAATCACAGCTCACTCTACTAGGGCTGTGGCTTCCTCATGGGCCTTCAAGAACGAGGCTTCTGTTGATCAGATATGTAAGGCAGCGACTTGGTCTTCTCTGCACACTTTTGCCAAATTCTACAAATTTGATACTTTTGCTTCTTCGGAGGCTATTTTTGGGAGAAAGGTTTTGCAAGCCGTGGTGCCTTCTGTTTAGGTAACCTGATTGGCTCCTTCCCTTCATCCATGTCCTAAAGCTTTGGTATTGGTTCCCACAAGTTATGGATGACGCCGTGGACCGGACACACCAATGTTGGAGAAAACAGAATTTATGCTTACCTGATAAATTACTTTCTCCAACGGTGTGTCCGGTCCACGGCCCGCCCTGGTTTTTTAATCAGGTTTGATAAATTTCTTTCTTTAACTACAGTCACCACGGCACCCTATAGTTTCTCCTTTTTTTCTCCTGTCCGTCGGTCGAATGACTGGGGGGCGGAGCCTGGGAGGGACTATATGGACAGCTTTTGCTGTGCTCTTTGCCATTTCCTGTTGGGGAGGAGAATATTCCCACAAGTTATGGATGACGCCGTGGACCGGACACACCGTTGGAGAAAGTAATTTATCAGGTAAGCATAAATTCTGTTTTCATTTACACAGTATAGATGTGTGCAGATATATGGACATCTAAATGTATTATTGTATCATGTTATATACACACACACGACCCATGATCCTGTGTCCTTCCATTTCTTCAGCATATATCTTTTCCCCAAGATTTTGGTATTGATTCAATGGCTTTTATTGTAAATTCATCAGGGTTTTTGTTGTGAAATTCCTCAAAATGTCTGCTTATACCGTATTCAGACGTTTCCCTTTCGATATTTTTTACATGCTCCAACAGTCTAGTTTTTAGTACCCTTTTCGTTGTGCCAATATATACTTTTTTACATGTGCATTCTATTTTGTACACCACATATTCTGACTTAAAGTCCATGTAGGTTTCAATAAGGATTTGTTTTGTGCTGTTATTGATGATCCACTTATTTTCTTTTTTGTTTTCACTGGTGCGTTTAAAACACTCACAATTTTTTCTCCCACATTTGTAAAAACCCTTCACTAATTGTTGGTTTGTCTCCAGTTTTTTAGGGGCGTTTGTTTTCAGTTTTTGTGTGAGCTAGAATGTTTTTAAAGTTCAAATTCTTTTTGTATGTGACTGAGGGTCTTTAGGGTAGATTTTCTCCTAAAATTGGGTCTTTTTTTAGGATGTACCAGTGTTTATTCAGAATTCTCTCGATCTGCTTTGATGCACAATTGTAGGTGTTGATGAATCTAGGGACTTTTTCCATAGTAGTGTCTTGTTCATTCTTTTTCCTAGGTTGGAGTAGAGTGCTTCTCTCCATAGTCCTTACTTTATTGTAGGGCTTCTGAAATGTCTTTTTCTTTTAAACCTTTTTCCTTGAATTTTTCCTTTAGAATTGTGGAAAAGGCTTCAAAATCCTTAGTTTCTGTGCAGTTACGTTTAATCCTCTGAAATTGTCCAAATTATATATTTTTTATCCATTTCGGATGGTGTCCACTTTTTGCGTGTAAATAACCGTTTGTGTCGGTTTCATTTGTAAATAATTTCATGCTGATTTTATCATTCTTGATGAACATGGTGATGTCATAAGCAGTGACTACAGCAAGTGTATAGTGAGTCCTACATTCGCCATTTTTTAAGAGTTAGAATATCAAGTCCAGCATAATTTGGGCAGATCTCTAAAGAGTTACTGGTTTCTATTAAATTAGATTACTATTCACATATTTGATCACATAATTTTCAAATGATACCTATATATATTTGAATTATACATTCAAGTGGCATGTCTTTATAGCACTCCCACTTTTTACTTCACTTTTATCGCATTCACCTTACTTGTTAGTGGTATCAAGTATAACACATAGAGTATGGCAGCTTAAGGACACCACCGTGCATTTATATTTGTATACATTTTTCATTGAATATTATATATCATAATTTTATAATTTTTAATGTTTCTTGGGATATTTTTGAAATATACTTTTTTTCATTAGATATCTAAAAGTATTTATATCTTATAAATAATTACTTACTTGACAGTGCTTGATACACATCATCTCTTGTAAATATTTATTAATAAAAAATAATAATAATAATATTAAAAATATTAATAAAAGTTCTGTTGGATTATCCTATATAACAAAAGGTCAGGTATGTTTGTCCGAAGCTGTCATGCGCAGTAGAGACTGCGAGAGGACAAACATACCTGGCCGTAAGGAAGGATCAGTCAGTGGGCGGGGGCGGCCGTGGCGGGGGGCGTGACCGTCAGGAACATTGGGGGCGTTATTGGATGGGGGCGTGGCCGGACGGGGCAGGTGTGGCTGTGGCGTGGTGGGACCACTGCACTGCAGAAAGTGGCCCATGTACACGGACTTTAGGACTAGTTTATTATAAACAGAGAGAGTGTGTGTGAGAGAGCATTCATGCTCTTTCCTTTTCCTGGCCTCTGGGCAGTTTTAGCAATAAGGTTTCTTAAAGGAAGGTTGAAAACTCAAAATACCTTCATTTCAGAACTCATGTGATTTGGGACTTAATAAATTCTGCCTTTTTTTTCCTTCCCCCCCCCCCCCCAAAAAAAAATTATACCAGATTTATACCCTGAACTGAGCTTGCTTGCATGCTAAATAGATTTGTTTTAGTATGGCGTGGGGGAATTTGGTAAACTCACATTGCATATAGTCTTAAATTAATATATTGAACAATGGAACATTTATACTCAAAATCTGAGCATAATCAGCTTCATATTAGTTTTGAGGCATTTGTCTCTCATTATAAGTTTAGTATAACTAACTAAAATACTTATTAAAGGAGGACAAATACCTACACATAGATTCAACAAGAAAAATAACATTATTAAAATGAACTGTGCATAATATATAATATTGTTGATCCACCTGGGACTCATTATTTCTACATTACATTTCAAGGATCAATCCCTCATGGTAAATCAGATGTCACTGTTTTACCAAGTCAGTATTTGTCTAGGAAACATGTTACAGACAAGATAACATAAAAATAAGTCCCAGTTCAACTCAACTGTTCCTAATTGTCAGCATAACTCTTCATTATACAGTATACATAAACAGTTGTTCCAATAGTACAAATGGTATATTGCAATATATACAATGTTATAGTGCTCCACTTTAGTGAATTTATATGTTGTTTTTTTTTTTGTAAAAACGATGTGGGCGGGGTTGGGGCGGAGGTTGGGTGGGGTTGGGGCGGAGATTGGGCGGGCTTGTGGGCATGGATAAAGGGGCCCCATTTTGTCATCCTGCCTTGGGCCCCGCAATGGCTAGGGCCAGCCCTGCAATGCAGATGGCAAAGTGTGGTTCCCTTATTAACTGTTTCACTGCTGGGCCGCTCAAAAAACTGGCTTTAGAGGGAACAGTGATCATTAGACCATAACTCCCCCTATACAATGATCTAGAGGTAACTTTAAACCAAAAATGATTGAATGTCGAAGTCCACGTTCAGACCCTTAGGTTGTAAACAGTCTAATTTCCTAGTCCAAAAAGTTTCTTGTTGTCTAAATGTTAATAATCTGTTTGTATATCAAATGTTAGGAGCCAACCATTCTATAATTTTTATTTCTAAACCTTCAGGATCCTGATTATGGACCGGTTTAAAATGAAGGAACACACTATGTTGTTCGAATCCTCTCTCTATCACCTAGATTGCAGTGCAGATGTGCAGTATGGCTTTACCGCTTAAAAAATAGCCTTTGCTTGCAGAATGATAAGCTACTTGGTATTACAAGTCGCGCGGTATGGCTTTACCGAGATCGTTATGGTCTATACTCGCAACGGTCCATTCCACACTCATAGACCTATAGTTATGGATTTTGCAAAACAAAAAAGTTTCACAAAACACATAAAAAATATGTAACAAAGTAGACTAACACCCATAACCTACACTATTAACCCCTAAACCGCCTTCCCCCCACATCGCCAACACTAAATAAACGTATTAACCTCTAAATCGCTGTCCCCCCACATGGCAACTGCTAAAAATAAACCTTTTAACCCCTAAACAACCATACCCCCACATCGCAACTACTAAAATAAACCTATTGACCCCTAAACCACCACCCCCACATCACGACTACATAAATTAAAGTATTAACCCCTAAACCTAAGCTTAAACTACAAAAAAATTAACATTGCTTTTTATAAAAAAAATATGTTTTTTTTACAGGCAAAAGAGCTGAATTCTTTGGGGCATGCCCCGCAAAGGGCCCTTTTCAGGGCTGGTAAGGTAAAAGAGCTTTTCTATTTTAATTTTAGAATAGGGTAGGGCATTTTTTTATTTTGGGGGTCTTCCTTATTTTATTAGGGGGCTTAGAGTAAGTGTAATTAGTTTAACATTGTTGTAATATTTTTCTAATGTTTGTAAATATTTTTTTATTTTTTGTAACTTAGTTCTTTTTTATTTTTTGTACTTTAGTTAGTTTATTTCATTGTATTTATTTGTAGGTATTGTATTTAATTAATTTATTGATAGTGTAGTGTTAGGTTTAATTGTAGATAATTGTAGGTATTGTATTTAATTAATTTATTGATAGTGTAGCATTAGGTTTGATTGTAACTTAGGTTAGGATTTATTTTACAGGTAATTTTGTAATTATTTAACTAGGTAACTATTAAATAGTTAATAACTATTTAATAGCTATTGTACCTGGTTAAAATAAATACAAAGTTGCCTGTAAAATAAATATTAATCCTAAAATAGCTACAATATAATTATAATTTATATTGTAGCTATATTAGGGTTTATTTTACAGGTAAGTATTTAGCTTTAAATAGGAATAATTTATTTAATAAGAGTTAATTTATTTCGTTAGATTTAAATTATATTTCTTCTGTTAAGTGTGATCAGTCCACGGGTCATCATTACTTCTGGGATATTACTCCTCCCCAACAGGAAGTGCAAGAGGATTCACCCAGCAGAGCTGCATATAGCTCCTCCCCTCTACGTCACTCCCAGTCATTCTCTTGCACCCAACGACTAGATAGGATGTGTGAGAGGACTATGGTGATTATACTTAGTTTTATATCTTCAATCAAAAGTTTGTTATTTTAAAATAGCACCGGAGTGTGTTATTATCTCTCTGGCAGAGTTTGAAGAAGAATCTACCAGAGTTTTTGTTATGATTTTAGCCGGAGTAGTTAAGATCATATTGCTGTTTCTCGGCCATCTGAGGAGAGGTAAACTTCAGATCAGGGGACAGCGGGCAGATGAATCTGCATAGAGGTATGTAGCAGTTTTTATTTTCTGACAATGGAATTGATGAGAAAATCCTGCCATACCGATATAATGTCATGTATGTATACTTTACACTTCAGTATTCTGGGGAATGGTACTTCACTAGAATTACACTGTAAGAAATACATAAAGCTGTTTAATAACTAGAGATTATGTTTAACGTTTTTGCTGGAATGTAAAATCGTTTTCATTTACTGAGGTACTGAGTGAATAAATGTTTGGGCACTATTTTTCCACTTGGCAGTTGCTTAATCTGTTTTCTGACAGTTTCTGTTCTCCCTCACTGCTGTGTGTGAGGGGGAGGGGCCGTTTTTTGGCGCTTTTACTACGCATCAAATATTTCAGTCAGCAACTCATTGTATTCCCTGCATGATCCGGTTCATCTCTACAGAGCTCAGGGGTCTTCAAAACTTATTTTGAGGGAGGTAATTTCTCTCAGCAGAGCTGTGAGAATTATAGTTTGACTGAGATAAAAAACGTTTATTCTGTAATTTGTTTCCTGCTTTCAGAATTTGTTATCTTTGCTAATGGGATTAAACCTTTGCTAAAGTTGTGTTGTTTACAAGGATTGAGGCTATAACTGTTTCAATTTATTAATTTTCAACTGTCATAGATCTTCTGTGCTTTTTAAAGGCACAGTACGTTTTAATATTATTCTAATTGAATTGTATTTCCAAGTTGCAAGTTTATTTGCTAGTGTGTTAAACATGTCTGATTCAGAGGATGATACCTGTGTCATTTGTTGCAATGCCAAAGTGGAGCCCAATAGAAATTTATGTACTAACTGTATTGATGCTACTTTAAATAAAAGTCAATCTGTACAAATTGAACAAATTTCACCAAACAACGAGGGGAGAGTTATGCCGACTAACTCGCCTCACGTGTCAGTACCTACATCTCCCGCTCAGAGGGAGGTGCGTGATATTGTAGCGCCGAGTACATCTGGGCGGCCATTACAAATCACATTACAGGATATGGCTACTGTTATGACTGAGGTTTTGGCTAAATTACCAGAACTAAGAGGTAAGCGTGATCACTCTGGGGTGAGAACAGAGTGCGCTGATAATATTAGGGCCATGTCAGACACTGCGTCACAGGTGGCAGAACATGAGGACGGAGAACTTCATTCTGTGGGTGACGGTTCTGATCCAAACAGACTGGATTCAGATATTTCAAATTTTAAATTTAAACTGGAAAACCTCCGTGTATTACTAGGGGAGGTGTTAGCGGCTCTGAATGATTGTAACACAGTTGCAATACCAGAGAAAATGTGTAGGTTGGATAAATATTTTGCGGTACCGACGAGTACTGAGGTTTTTCCTATACCTAAGAGACTTACTGAAATTGTTACTAAGGAGTGGGATAGACCCGGTGTGCCGTTCTCACCCCCTCCGATATTTAGAAAGATGTTTCCAATAGACGCCACCACAAGGGACTTATGGCAAACGGTCCCTAAGGTGGGAGCAGTTTCTACCTTAGCTAAGCGTACCACTATCCCGGTGGAGGATAGCTGTGCTTTTTCAGATCCAATGGATAAAAAGTTAGAGGGTTACCTTAAGAAAATGTTTGTTCAACAAGGTTTTATATTGCAACCCCTTGCATGCATTGCGCCGATCACGGCTGCAGCGGCATTCTGGATTGAGTCTCTGGAAGAGAACATTGGTTCAGCTACTCTGGACGACATTACGGACAGGCTTAGAGTCCTTAAACTAGCTAATTCATTCATTTCGGAGGCCGTAGTACATCTTACTAAACTTACGGCGAAGAATTCAGGATTCGCCATTCAGGCACGCAGGGCGCTGTGGCTAAAATCCTGGTCAGCTGATGTTACTTCTAAGTCTAAATTGCTTAATATACCTTTCAAAGGGCAGACCTTATTCGGGCCCGGGTTGAAAGAGATTATCGCTGACATTACAGGAGGTAAAGGCCATGCCCTGCCTCAGGACAAAGCCAAAGCCAAGACTAGACAGTCTAATTTTCGTTCCTTTCGTAATTTCAAAGCTGGAGCAGCATCAACTTCCTCTGCACCAAAACAGGAAGGAGCTGTTGCTCGCTACAGACAAGGCTGGAAACCTAACCAGTCCTGGAACAAGGGCAAGCAGACTAGGAAACCTGCTGCTGCCCCTAAAACAGCATGAATTGAGGTCCCCCGATCCGGGATCGGATCTAGTGGGGGGCAGACTTTCTCTCTTCGCCCAGGCTTGGGCAAGAGATGTTCAGGATCCCTGGGCGCTAGAGATAATATCTCAGGGATACCTTCTGGACTTCAAATACTCTCCTCCAAGAGAGAGATTTCATCTGTCAAGATTGTCAACAATCCAGACAAAGAAAGAGGCGTTTCTACGCTGCGTACAAGAGCTCTTGTTAATGGGAGTAATCCATCCAGTTCCACGATCGGAACAGGGACAGGGGTTTTACTCAAATCTGTTTGTGGTTCCCAAAAAAGAGGGAACTTTCAGACCAATCCTGGACTTAAAGATCCTAAACAAATTCCTAAGAGTTCCATCGTTCAAGATGGAGACTATTCGGACAATTTTACCTATGATCCAAGAGGGTCAGTACATGACCACTGTAGATTTAAAAGATGCTTACCTTCACATACCGATTCACAAAGATCATTATCGGTACCTAAGGTTTGCCTTCCTAGACAGGCATTACCAGTTTGTGGCTCTTCCATTCGGATTGGCTACAGCTCCAAGAATCTTCACAAAGGTTCTGGGTGCTCTTCTGGCGGTACTAAGACCGCGGGGAATCTCGGTAGCTCCATACCTAGACGACATTCTGATACAAGCTTCAAGCTTTCAAACTGCCAAGTCTCATACAGAGTTAGTGCTGGCATTTCTAAGGTCACATGGATGGAAGGTGAACGAAAAGAAAAGTTCACTCGTTCCACTCACAAGAGTTCCCTTCCTGGGGACTCTTATAGATTCTGTAGAAATGAAGATTTACCTGACAGAGGACAGGCTAACAAGACTTCAAAGTGCTTGCCGCACCCTTCATTCCATTCAACACCCGTCAGTGGCTCAATGCATGGAGGTAATCGGCTTAATGGTAGCGGCAATGGACATAGTACCCTTTGCACGCTTACACCTCAGACCACTGCAACTGTGCATGTTAAGTCAGTGGAATGGGGATTACTCAGACTTATCCCCTTCTCTGAATCTGGATCAAGAGACCAGAAATTCTCTTCTATGGTGGCTTTCTCGGCCACATCTGTCCAGGGGGATGCCATTCAGCAGACCAGACTGGACAATTGTAACAACAGACGCCAGCCTTCTAGGTTGGGGTGCCGTCTGGAATTCTCTGAAGGCTCAGGGACAATGGAGTCAGGAGGAGAGTCTCCTGCCAATAAACATTCTGGAATTGAGAGCAGTTCTCAATGCCCTCCTGGCTTGGCCCCAGTTGACAACTCGGGGGTTCATCAGGTTTCAGTCGGACAACATCACGACTGTAGCTTACATCAACCATCAGGGAGGGACAAGAAGCTCCCTAGCTATGATGGAAGTATCAAAGATAATTCTCTGGGCAGAGTCTCACTCTTGCCACCTGTCAGCAATCCACATCCCGGGAGTGGAGAACTGGGAGGCGGATTTCTTAAGTCGTCAGACTTTTCATCCGGGGGAGTGGGAACTTCATCCGGAGGTCTTTGCCCAAATACTTCGACGTTGGGGCAAACCAGAGATAGATCTCATGGCGTCTCGACAGAACGCCAAGCTTCCTCGTTACGGGTCCAGATCCAGGGATCCAGGAGCAGTCCTGATAGATGCTCTGACAGCACCTTGGGACTTCAGGATGGCTTACGTGTTTCCACCCTTCCCGTTGCTTCCTCGATTGATTGCCAGAATCAAACAAGAGAGAGCATCAGTGATTCTAATTGCACCTGCGTGGCCACGCAGGACTTGGTATGCAGACCTGGTGGACATGTCATCCTGTCCACCTTGGTCTCTACCTCTGAAACAGGACCTTCTGATACAGGGTCCCTTCAAACATCAAAATCTAACTTCTCTGAAGCTGACTGCTTGGAAATTGAACGCTTGATTTTATCAAGACGTGGGTTTTCTGAGTCAGTTATTGATACCTTAATACAGGCTAGGAAACCTGTTACCAGAAAGATTTACCATAAGATATGGTGTAAATACCTATATTGGTGTGAATCCAAAGGTTACTCTTGGAGTAAGGTTAGGATTCCTAGGATATTGTCTTTTCTACAAGAAGGTTTAGAAAAGGGTTTATCTGCTAGTTCATTAAAGGGACAGATCTCAGCTCTGTCCATTCTGTTACACAAACGTCTGTCAGAAGTTCCTGACGTCCAGGCTTTTTGTCAGGCTTTGACCAGGATTAAGCCTGTGTTTAAAACTGTTGCTCCACCATGGAGTTTAAACCTTGTTCTTAATGTTTTACAGGGCGTTCCGTTTGAACCCCTTCATTCCATTGATATAAAGTTGTTATCTTGGAAAGTTCTATTTTTAATGGCTATTTCCTCGGCTCGAAGAGTCTCTGAATTATCAGCCTTACATTGTGATTCTCCTTATTTGATTTTTCATTCGGATAAGGTAGTCCTGCGTACTAAACCTGGGTTCTTACCTAAGGTAGTTACTAACAGGAATATCAATCAAGAGATTGTTGTTCCTTCTTTATGCCCAAATCCTTCTTCAAAGAAGGAAAGTCTACTGCACAACCTGGATGTAGTCCGTGCTCTAAAATTTTACTTACAGGCAACTAAGGAATTTCGACAAACGTCTTCTCTGTTTGTCATTTACTCTGGGCAGAGGAGAGGTCAAAAAGCTTCCGCTACCTCTCTTTCTTTTTGACTTCGTAGCATAATTCGTTTAGCTTATGAGACTGCTGGACAGCAGCCTCCTGAAAGAATTACAGCTCATTCTACTAGAGCTGTGGCTTCCACTTGGGCCTTCAAGAATGAGGCCTCTGTTGAACAGATTTGCAAGGCTGCAACTTGGTCTTCGCTTCATACTTTTTCCAAATTTTACAAATTTGACACTTTTGCTTCATCGGAGGCTATTTTTGGGAGAAAGGTTCTTCAGGCAGTGGTTCCTTCTGTATAAAGAGCCTGCCTATCCCTCCCGTCATCCGTGTACTTTTGCTTTGGTATTGGTATCCCAGAAGTAATGATGACCCGTGGACTGATCACACTTAACAGAAGAAAACATAATTTATGCTTACCTGATAAATTCCTTTCTTCTGTAGTGTGATCAGTCCACGGCCCGCCCTGTTTTTAAGGCAGGTAAATATTTTTTTAATTTATACTCCAGTCACCACTTCACCCTTGGCTTTTCCTTTCTCGTTGGTCCTTGGTCGAATGACTGGGAGTGACGTAGAGGGGAGGAGCTATATGCAGCTCTGCTGGGTGAATCCTCTTGCACTTCCTGTTGGGGAGGAGTAATATCCCAGAAGTACTGATGACCCGTGGACTGATCACACTACAGAAGAAAGGAATTTATCAGGTAAGCATAAATTATGTTTTAACTTAGGGGGGTGTTAGGGTTAGGGTTAGACTTAGCTTTAGGGGTTAATAAATTTATTAGAGTAGCGGCGAGCTCTGGTCGGCAGATTAGGGGTTAATACTTGAAGTTAGGTGTCGGCGATGTTAGGGAGAGCAGATTAGGGGTTAATACTATTTATTATAGGGTTATTGAGGTGGGAGTGAGGCGGATTAGGGGTTAATAAATTTATTATAGTAGCGGTGCAGTCCGGTCGGCAGATTAGGGGTTAATAAGTGTAGGTAGGTAGCGGCGACGTTGGGGGCGGAATATTAGGGGTTAATAAATATAATATAGGGGTCGGCGGTGTTAGGGGCAGCAGATTAGGGATACATAGGGATAACGTAGGTTGCGGCGGTGTACGGAGCGGCAGATTAGGGGTTAATAATAATATGCAGTGGTCAGCGATAGCGGGGGCGGCAGATTAGGGGTTAATAAGTGTAAGGTTAGGGGTGTTTAGACTCGGGGTACATGTTAGGGTGTTAGGTGCAGACTTAGGAAGTGTTTCCCCATAGGAAACAATGTATCTGTGTTAGGAGCTGAACACTGCTTTTTTGCAGGTGTTTTCAGGTTTTTTTTCAGCTCAAACAGCCCCATTGTTTCCTATGGGGAAATCGTGCACAAGCACGTTTTTGAAGCTGGCCGCGTCCGTAAGCAACGCTGGTATCGAGAGTTGCTGTTGCGGTAAATATGTTCTACGCTCCATTTTTTGGAGCCTAACGCAGCCCTTCTGTGAACTCTAAATACCAGCGGTATTTAAAAGGTGCGGGAGAATAAAAGCCAGCGTAGCTAAAGCACCCCTTTGGCCGCAGAACTCTAAATCTAGCCGTATGTTTGTTCGTCCAATAATGGGTTATGGGATTTAAGACAACAGCTGGGTTTACTTAACAGTCTTGCATTATCGCTCAACAATGGTTATTACATGAGACTATAGTCTCAACTCCTAATCGATAATTTATCATTTGCAACTTGAGCCTGCAGTGACTTTCATATATTATTGCCCTATAAGTCTGCTAAAATTCAATCATTCCCAGTTCATAACTTCGACAAAATACTGAACAAGCGTTTCAGATCAAACTTAATTAACTGTCCAGCAGATAAGTGTTTTTAAGTATTTTTTGGCAGCATTTTTTCAGAGTATATCAAGCTGTCTTTTAAACAGTAATTAAATAAAAGTTACATTTTATATACACTGTGATTGTTTTGTGCTTACAGCATTTTCTTTTTGTACCTATCTACTAATAGGTTGTTTGTATAACTTTCCATAGCTATTTGCTACAGTGGGTAGTTATGTTGATTGTTCTGAGTAAAAATATTTTCCATTGAATAGAAAATAACAATCTTCCACAATAGTTCACATGGTTTCTTGTTATCTCCAAGACATAGATTTAGAAAAAATATTCTATTTAATTTAGGATGGCTATTTTTGTAATTTACATGCCATTAAAATTGTGAAGTCTTTACCACAGCTATGATATTTTTTAAATGAGGTCATTTTGGACTGTCTTTTTTTATATTTATCACATATAATAAATCCCAAAGTTGCTATCCATAGCTTCGTTTGCTAAAGCTGTCCATGACTGATGATCTAATTTCTTTCATTTAAAGGGACCATTTTTCATTCACCAAGGAATCCTTTGTATTAAAAACAGTGAATTTAGAAACAAGAAACAGATGTAAGGTTCAAAACTGTCCGTATAACAAATTATTTTTCATTTGATTGTGATTTATATTTGCTGTATATATGTACATGAAATGCAAATACCAAAATCCCTTGTGTGTTATTCGTTGGATAATTATTATAACCTAATCCTAGAGAAGGAGATACATCTTTTTGACTTAATATAGTCTATAAACTATAATGTAATAATGGATTGTTGCCAGGGTTAAATATAAGGGACTGAGTGTATAGTGTTCCTCTGGCTATTTTGTAAAACTAGCTATAAAAATGAGCAAGATAATTATGTACCATTGTTATATTGTGTTGATTGTGTTTATACATTCAAAACTATTATAAAAAAATAAAATATATATATACAGTGTATATATATATATATATATATATATATATATATATATACACAAACTTCCTAAACAAGCACTCGCTGGTCTTCAGTTAATTAATATTGTTTTTAGAACATCTCCAAACTCAGAGTTTAAATAATCAATAACTGACCACTATAAACAAAATAACACTGAGAAAAACAAACTGCTAAAAACAAGTCACCATAACATATAATATAAATCAGCTTTCAAATAATAAATATACACACAGTTCATCATCAGCAAGTAGCTTATTCAGTTAGATCACTCTCTGGGCTCCATTTAAGAAGCAGCGAACGCTGCTTCGGAGTCCCATTGTTTCAGGCTCGCATGAAACCGAAGTTAAGAAGCAGCAGTCATAAGACCGCTGCTCCTTAACCTGTCCGCCACCTTTTAGGTAGAGGAGTGGAATCATCCTGATCCGATATGATCGGGATGATTGACAGCCCCTGCTAGAAGTCGATTGTCCACCAGTGAGCAGAGCGGCATTGCACAAGCATTCAACAGGATATGCTGACGGCATTTAGCGATTTCAAGCGGACATGATTCGCTATAGCAAATCATGTCTGCTCGACATTTAATAATTTTACCCCTATGTCTTAACCGTCATATTTTTACTCACAGTATTAAAAACAAGGAAGTGATTGACTTCTTGCACATCAGAATCTTCAAAGGTAAGGGACAATTTGGTACTACATTGTACTGCAAGGAAACAGACCGTAATTCCATATTACGTGCCTCAAGCTGCCATCCCCCCCTCTGCTACGGAATATGGCAAAAGCCCAGTTTCAAAGGGTTATAAAAAAAAACAATACTAGATGTGACAGACCGCCTGGTACCACGAATGAGTACCTCCGTCAGAACACTTCCCTTTATCCAGCGCAATAGCGCCTGGTATCTCCCTTTAACCGCAGTCTAAAGTTATATAGGTGAACAGAACTGAGGCAACACTCAGTGGTCTGAATACAAAATGAATACTTTATTTAAAAGCAGCACACATATTTATACACACTGGCATTCCAGAGTCACAGAGCTTCAGGTTACAGAGGGCATTGGTTAAACAGTTAAGCAAACATATGAACAATACATCAAACCTCTAACAATTGTCTATTCACAGGTAAAACAGATTAACATATCAAGTTAATGAACTGGGGAGGAAAGTTTACTCAGACAATCTGATTTTGGGCAGTCTAGTTAACATAATCACAAAGGAACACAATCAGTTTACCCAGACAGACTCCTGAGACACAATCAGATCAGAAACGTAAATAAAATACATCTTATTACAAAATATTAAAACAGCTCTTATTAACTATTAAGTCCTTTATGCCCACTTGGTTTATAGAGTCACAATTGCTCCCACAAGGGGCACTCACACCCTGTACCCATCCTGTATTTATGGATATAGGGTGACATGGACATAAGACAGAGTTATGAAAGTACATGGGGTGTTCAGCATATAAAATTCCACATTTCCATGCAGTCTCTGGGTATCCTTAAGCCCATGTACCTCCTGCCCAAAGAATGTTCCATAACAGGCCCTCAGATCTTGGTAACTCACGTCACACTAGAGAATAAAAACTAGAAGAAATTAGTTTGGCATGGGTTTTTCAGAATTTGGCATTCTCTTGCTAAACGAATGCCGAATATGGCAACAGGCAGCGGCATTCAGTTCTTTTCAGCACCGGATATTTCAGGTCGAAAGTACAACAAAATAAAGTCTGGGTTGCAAGGTGTTTAACTCTGAACAATATAATAGTCTTTGTATTCACAGTGAGAAGTGTATAATGGGCCAATAAAGATATACACTCAGTATCACTTCATATTACAATAGATAACAGGTTTATTGTGTTCACCTTGGGATATATTCCCTTCTCACACTTCCTGTGTGGATTAGGCGATAGTCACAAAGCTTTCATCGATTTAGTGCACTTAATACAACTCATTTATTAATATTAGTGCTCATATACAAAAGCATGTATCCTGTTATATAAGACCTGATGTTCAGATGAAGCAGTGAATTGTGTGATAAAACGCACCCTCATCAGATGCTAAAACACAATTGGTAAGTAAAGCTCCCTCAGTGGGCTTACCCTTCCGATGTCGCTATCTCTCTTCGGGTTTCCCTGGGGTTGTCTGATCCTTCGGTTGCCTCCGTGAGATCGTCACAGTACTTTCACACTGACCACCTCTCGTGGCTCTCGCTTCTGCCCGTAATGTTTGGCTTCTCTGAAGCTGTATTCAACAGTGTTGATAAGTGCAACTGTGGACCGCTGCTTTTCTCCCGAACTTCCTGCTTCGTTCATCTGTATACTGACATCATAGGGGTGTGTGTATATTACAGCCCAATCGTGAGGACAGCCGGTACTGTTTAGAAAAATAGAGTGTGGAACCGGTCTATGCATAAGAAAAAATGTGAGAAAAAAACACGCTCTATAAAATAAAACTTGATTTTATTTAGCAATTTAAAAATAGCGACAGTATCGTTCAGAACAAAGAAAAAATGTGAATGTTGCGTAGCACAGATGGCTTACGCATTTCGGAAAAGTGCTGTAATCATAGCCTACTGTGTATAATTCAGTGTTACCTTAAAAAGACGTTAAAATTACCTGATTGGTTGATTAACTACGCTTCATTCTATCTACACCTGTTTCAATGGCAAGGTAGTAACCTTAGAGCTGACAATGTATTTCTTAAAGGCATAGTTTACCTGTATCAGCCTTATTATTTTTCAAATGCAATATACTATGTTTATTTGTACAAAGTTTTGGCACAATGTAATGTATATTGATCTATAATGTAAGGCTTGATAAATGACTAGATTTTTATTGTACCCACCAATTTAGACTGCTAAGAAATAATGCATTATAAATGGGGCACATATATGTTGGCATGTTCTAGTTAATAGAAAATATATATCCAAAATGTTTCTTTTATTCATTTGTTTATTATACTAGAATTAGTTCTTGCGCTATTCATATAAGCCTTTAGAAACTATCCCTTATGATAATTAATATCCGCTTCTGGACCCTTCCAGATGAACAGGAGGTCATCAATGTACCTCCTGTACATCTGTATGTGTTCTTTATATGGGTTTCTATCTCCAAAGACGTGGAAATATTCCCACCAACCCATCGCTGTTCTACGCCTTTGGAGATAGAAAGTACCCTGGAATTGAAAAAAGTTATGTGTGAGTAAAAATTTGGTAACCCTCACAATGAATTCCTGAAAGTCCAAACTGTAATCTGTAAAAAAAATTGTAAAAAGAAACTCACAGCCTTAAGTCCCTCCTCATGTGGGATTGAAGAGTAAAGAGAAACTGCGTCTACTGTGACCCAATTATAGTTGTTTTTCAATTCTTGGTCTTACAATAAATTGAGGATATGCTTGGTATCTTTAACATATGATTGTAGGGAGACTACTAGGTTGTAATATTGAATCCAGCCATTGTGATAGGTGCTCTGTGAGCGACCCTATCCCGCTGACTATAGGTCTACCCTGTACATTAGTTAAACTCTTATGTGTTTTTGGAAGATGATTGAAGAGCGTGATTCTAGGATTTAAAACATTGATATAATTGACTGTGTTTTCGTCCATAAAACCCTCTTTTTGTGCATCATCCAAAATTTGTAAGAGCTCTTTTTGACTAGTGGGGTCCTAGATAGTATTTGATAACCATCTGTATTGTTAAGCTGCCTAAGGGATTCTTCTCTGTAGTCGGTTTTATCTAAGACTACCACTGTACCACCCTTATCTGAATTCTTTATTATAATATTAGAGTTTTTCTGTAAAGTTTCCAAAGCATGTTTCTCATTTCTAGATAAGTTGTTTTTTGTTGTTTTTGGGGACTGTTCTAAATCCATTAAGTCTTTCTCTATCCTGTTACAGAAGGTTTCAATAATGTTACCCCTACTATGTATAGGATAGAACTTAGAGGTAGGTTTGAATGACGCACCTTTGTTTACATGGCCCTGAGTGCTACATGCATCATTAGATAGTTCCTGTAAGGCTATTACATCACAGGATTCCAAGAAAGTGAGCTTGTCTCTCTTTTCCTACTCTATACTCTGTGATGTGTCAATGTCTGACACTACCATTGTGTCAGTCTTATTGAAATGTTTTTTGAGTGTTACATTCCTAATCAACGGCTAGATTTGGAGTTTTGTTGGTAACGACCCGAAAAACTAACGCCAGCTTTTTTCTGGCCGCACCATAAAAATAACTCTGGTATTGAGAGTCCACATAAAGGCTGCGTTAGGCTCCAAAAAAGGAGCGTAGAGCATTTTTAACGCAGCTTCAACTCTCAATACCAGAGTTGCTTACGGACGCGGCCAGCCTCAAAAACGTGCTCGTGCACGATTCCCCCATAGGAAACAATGGGGCTGTTTGAGCTGAAAAAAAACCTAACACCTGCAAAAAAGCCGCGTTCAGCTCTTAACGCAGCCCCATTGTTTGCTATGCGGAAACACTTCCTACGTCTGCACCTAACACTCTAACATGTACCCCGAGTCTAAACACCCCTAACCTTACACTTATTAACCCCTATTCTGCCGCCCCCGCTATCGCTGACACCTGCATTTTATTTTTAACCCCTAATCTGCCGCTCCGTAAACCGCCGCTACTTACATTATCCCTATGTACCCCTAATCTGCTGCCCTAACATCGCTGACCCCTATATTATATTTATTAACCCCTAATCTGCCCCCCTCAACGTCGCCTCCACCTGCCTACACTTATTAACCCCTAATCTGCCGAGCGGACTGCACCGCTATTATAATAAAGTTATTAACCCCTAATCCGCCTCACTAACCCTATAATAAATAGTATTAACCCCTAATCTGCCCTCCCTAACATCGCCGACACCTAACTTCAATTATTAACCCCTAATCTGCCGACCGGAGCTCACCGCTATTCTAATAAATGGATTAACCCCTAAAGCTAAGTCTAACCCTAACACTAACACCCCCCTAAATTAAATATAATTTTAATCTAACGAAATTAATTAACTCTTATTAAATAAATTATTCCTATTTAAAGCTAAATACTTACCTGTAAAATAAACCCTAATATAGCTACAATAATTACATTGTAGCTATTTTAGGATTAATATTTATTTTACAGGCAACTTTGTAATTATTTTAACCAGGTACAATAGCTATTAAATAGTTAAGAACTATTTAATAGCTAAAATAGTTAAAATAATTACAAAATTACCTGTAAAATAAATACTAACCTAAGTTACAATTAAACTATCAATAAATTAATTAAATAAACTACCTACAATTATCTACAATTAACCTAACAGTACACTCAATAAATTAATTAAATACAATTCCTACAAATAAATACAATTAAATAAACTAGCTAAAGTACAAAAAATAAAAAAGAACTAAGTTACAAAAAATAAAAAAATATTTACAAACATAAGAAAAATATTACAACAATTTTAAACTAATTACACCTACTCTAAGCCCCCTAATAAAACAACAAAGCCCCCCAAAATAAAAAATGCCCTACCCTATTCTAAATTACTAAAGTTAAAAGCTCTTTTACCTTACCAGCCCTGAACAGGGCCCTTTGCGGAGCATGCCCCAAGAAATTCAGCTCTTTTGCCTGTAAAAAAAAAAATACAATACCCCCCCCCAACATTACAACCCACCACCCACATACCCCTAATCTAACCCAAACCCCCCTTAAATAAACCTAACACTAAGCCCCTGAAGATCATCCTACCATGTCTTCACCTCACCAGGTATCACCGATCCGTCCTGGCTCCAAAATCTTCATCCAACCCAAGCGGCGGTTGGCGATCCATCATCCGGTGGCTGAAGAGGTCCAGAAGAGGCTCCAAAGTCTTCATCCTATCCGGGAAGAAGAGGCAATCCGGACCGGCAACCATCTTGATCCAAGCGGCATCTTCTATCTTCATCCGATGACGACCGGCTCCATCCTGAAGACCTCCACCGCGGACCCATCTTCTTCCGGCGACGTCCAACTGAAGAATGACGGTTCCTTTAAGGGACGTCATCCAAGATGGCGTCCCTCGAATTCCGATTGGCTGATAGGATTCTATCAGACAATCGGAATTAAGGTAGGAATATTCTGATTGGCTGATGGAATCAGCCAATCACAATCAAGTTCAATCCGATTGGCTGATCCAATCAGCCAATCAGATTGAGCTCGCATTCTATTGGCTGTTCCGATCAGCCAATAGAATGCAAGCTAAATCTGATTGGCTGATTGGATCAGCCAATCGGATTGAACTTGATTCTGATTGGCTGATTCCATCAGCCAATCAGAATATTCCTACCTTAATTCCGATTGTTTGATAGAATCCTATCAGCCAATCGGAATTCGAGGGACGCCATCTTGGATGACGTCCCTTAAAGGAACCGTCATTCTTCAGTTGGACGTCGCTGGAAGAAGATGGGTCCGCGGTGGAGGTCTTCAGGGTGGAGCCGGTCGTCATCGGATGAAGATAGAAGATGCCGCTTGGATCAAGATGGTTGCCGGTCCGGATCGCCTCTTCTTCCCGGATAGGATGAAGACTTTGGAGCCTCTTCTGGACCTCTTCAGCCACCGGATGATGGATCGCCAACCCCCGCTTGGGTTGGATGAAGATTTTGGAGCCAGGACGGATCGGTGATACCTGGTGAGGTGAAGACAAGGTAGGATGATCTTCAGGGGCTTAGTGTTAGGTTTATTTAATTGGGGTTTGGGTTAGATTAGGGGTATGTGGGTGGTGGGTTGTAATGTTGGGGGGGGGTATTGTATGGTTTTTTTTTACAGGCAAAAGAGCTGAATTTCTTGGGGCATGCCCCGCAAAGGGCCCTGTTCAGGGCTGGTAAGGTAAAAGAGCTTTTAACTTTAGTAATTTAGAATAGGGTAGGGCTTTTTTTATTTTGGGGGGCTTTGTTGTTTTATTAGGGGGCTTAGAGTAGGTGTAATTAGTTTAAAATTGTTGTAATATTTTTCTTATGTTTGTAAATATTTTTTTATTTTTTGTAACTTAGTTCTTTTTTATTTTTTGTACTTTAGCTAGTTTATTTAATTGTATTTATTTGTAGGAATTGTATTTAATTAATTTATTGATAGTGTAGTGTTAGGTTAATTGTAGGTAATTGTAGGTAGTTTATTTAATTAATTTATTGATAGTTTAATTGTAACTTAGGTTAGTATTTATTTTACAGGTAATTTTGTAATTATTTTAACTATTTTAGCTATTAAATAGTTCTTAACTATTTAATAGCTATTGTACCTGGTTAAAATAAATACAAAGTTACCTGTAAAATAAATATAAATCCTAAAATAGCTATAATATAATTATAATTTATATTGTAGCTATATTAGGATTTATTTTACAGGTAAGTATTTAGCTTTAAATAGGAATAATTTATTTAATAAGAGTTAATTAATTTCGTTAGATGTAAATTATATTTAACTTAGGGGGTGTTAGTGTTAGGGTTAGACTTAGCTTTAGGGGTTAATACATTTATTAGAGTAGCGGTGAGCTCCAGTCGGCAGATTAGGGGTTAATAATTGAAGTTAGGTGTCGGCGATGTTAGGGAGGGCAGATTAGGGGTTAATACTATTTATTATAGGGTTAGTGATGCGGATTAGGGGTTAATAACTTTATTATAGTAGCGCTCAGGTCCGCTCGGCAGATTAGGGGTTAATAAGTGTAGGCAGGTGGAGGCGACGTTGAGGGGGGCAGATTAGGGGTTAATAAATATAATATAGGGGTCGGCGGTGTTAGGGGCAGCAGATTAGGGGTACATAAGGATAACGTAGGTGGCGGCGCTTTGCGGTCGGCAGATTAGGGGTTAATAAGTGTAGGCAGGTGGAGGCGACGTTGAGGGGGGCAGATTAGGGGTTAATAAATATAATATAGGGGTCGGCGGTGTTAGGGGCAGCAGATTAGGGGTACATAAGGATAACGTAGGTGGCGGTCGGCAGATTAGGGGTTAAAAATTTTTATTCGAGTGTCGGCGATGTGGGGGGACCTCGGTTTAGGGGTACATAGGTAGTTTATGGGTGTTAGTGTATTTTAGAGTACAGTAGTTAAGAGCTTTAGAAACCGGCATTAGCCCAGAAAGCTCTTAACTACTGACTTTTTTCCTGCGGCTGGAGTTTTGTCGTTAGATGTCTAACGCTCACTTCAGAAACGACTCTAAATACCGGAGTTAGAAAAATCCCATTGAAAAGATAGGATACGCAATTGACGTAAGGGGATCTGCGGTATGGAAAAGTCGCGGCTGAAAAGTGAGCGTTAGACCCTATTTTGAGTGACTCCAAATACCAGTGGTAGCCTAAAACCAGCGTTAGGAGCCTCTAACGCTGGTTTTCACGGCTACCACCAAACTCCAAATCTAGGCCCAAGTGTTTCACATCAACTATTGTTTGAAATACATTAAACTCTGTAGTAAGAGAAAAAGACAAACCATACCCTAGGACTATATTGTTCAGGAGTTAAGGGAAATCTCGATAGGTTAATTACATTTTCTACTTGTACTTGGTGTTTGTCCATGATCCCCTTTACTGATACCTCTCCTTGTTCTGTGAGCTCTCTATGTTGGGTACCTGGGTGCCCAGACCTATTCTGGGATGATGTAGAGGGGACATATTTATTATTCTCTGAATTGCTTGTATAGCTTTTTTCTTTTGGTCTTACTATTGGTGGAATTTCCACTGTTGTAAAAATATTTGGTTTTTTAAGGATCCCTGTATGTGTACTTGTATTATCCTCATTACCTGAAGATTTCTCATCTGAGGAGAAGTCTCCCTCACTGTCTGTAAAGGACACTGACTTTCCCCCATTATTCCCTCTACGAGAGTATTATCCTTTGTTACCATTCTTTTTGTTGTTCTTATTCTTGTTAGTATTTGTATTGTTGGCTGTCTGGTTTGTATTAGTGGTCAATTATCTATGTCTGTAATGTGAGCGCTGCTTCTTATTCCATATATATACTGTTTTATTCGTGTAATGTGATTTGTCTCTAAGGTATTTGTTGTGTTTATTTTCAATAATAGAAGATTTCAATGTAGCTAGAGTACTCATTAATAATGTATCAAATCTTCGGAAATCTACCTCCCCACTCCTTTTATTCATCTCATGTTATGTGTGTTCTATTTCCTTTCTAATCTCTATAAGCATTTTATCCTTATAGTCTATAAGCAATAACATCAATCTTGATGAACAGTCAGACAGGACCTCATTCCAGGCCTCTATAAAGTCCACATCTTTAGTGTCCACTTCAAAAGTTAAAAACTTGTAGACTCTGAGACCTCTTGGTATCATTTTTGTTTTAATATAACGGTCAAGTGTCCAAATGTCTCTTTAGACCATAAACGTTCCATCACATCAAAGAAAGAGCTGAGTGTCAACATTCCTTGATCTTCTGAAAAAACTTTGTCATAGTCCATCGGGTTAGCTGTCCTTGCCATAACAGTCATTAAAGAGTAAAACTGAGGTTGATTACTGTCCATATTTAGTGCTGGCTGTTCCTCACTAGTGAGTGAAAACACCTGCTAGTGCTAGCCGGTATAGCACTTAGTAAATATTACAAAATAAAGTCTGGGTTGCAAGGTGTTTAACTCTAAACAATATAATAGTCTTTGTATTCACAGTGAGAAGTGCATAATGGGCCAATAAAGATATACACTCAGTATCACCCCTGTCAGACATTCTGTTTCATATTACAATAGATAACAGGTTTATTGTGTTCACTTTGGGTTATATTCCCTTCTCACACTTCCTGTGTGGATTAGGCGATAGTCACAAAGCTTTCATCGATTTAGTGCACTTAATACAACTCATTTATTAATATTAGTGCTCATATACAATAGCATGTATTCTGTTATATAAGACCTGATGTTCAGATGAAGCAGTGAATTGTGTGATAAAACGCACCCTCATCAGATGCTAAAACACAATTGGTAAGTAAAGCTCCCTCAGTGGGCTTACTCTTCCGACGTCGCTATCTCTCTTCGGGTTTCAATGGGGTTGTCTGATCCTTCGGTTGCCTCAGTGAGATCGTCACAGTACTTTCACACTGACCACCTCTCGTGGCTCTCGCTTCTGCCCGTAATGTTTGGCTTCTCTGAAGCTGTATTCAACAGTGTTGTTAAGTGCAACTGTGAACCCGCTGCTTTTCTCCCAAACTTTCTGCTTCATTCATCTGTATACTGGCATCATAGGGGGGGGGGGGTTGTATATTACAGCCCAATCGTGAAGACAGCCACTACTGTTTAGAAAAATAGAGCGTGGAACCGGTCTATGCATAAGAAAAAATGTGAGAACAAACCACGCTCTATAAAATAAAACTTGATTTTATTTAGCAATTTAAAATAGCTACAGTATCGCTCAGAACAAAGAAAAAATGTGAATGTTGCGTAGCACAGATGGTTTACGCATTTCGGCAAACTGCCGTAATCATAGCCTACTGTGTGTAATTCAGTGTTACCTTAAAAAGACGTTAAAATGACCTGATTGGTTGATTAACCACGCTTCATTCTATCTACACCTGTTTCAATGTCAAGGTAGTAACCTCAGAGCTGACAATGTATATCTTAAAGGCATAGTTTACCTGTATCAGCCTTATTATTTTTCAAATGCAATATACTATGTTTATTTGTACAAAGTTTTGGCACAATGTAATGTATATTGATCTATAATGTAAGGCTTGATAAATGGCTAGATTTTTATTGTACCCACCAATTTAGACTGCTATGAAATAATGCATTATAAAAGGGGCACATATATGTTGGAATGTTCTAGTTAATAGAAAATATATATCCAAAATGTTTCTTTTATTAATTTGTTTATTATACTAGAATTAGTTCTTGCGTTATTTATATAAGCCTTTAGAAACTATCCCTTATGATAATTAATGTATCTGTGACAAAGTTTAAATGGTTATATAATATTCAAATATTAAAATGGGGAACAGAAAGGAATACCATGCTACTCCCAGAAATGAATGATATCATATCTTGAATTTAAACCCTCTGGGTACCTGGTTTTTAATTTGAGGATCCAATATATTTCTCTTTTGGATAAGATTATATCTACATCACCTCCTCTTTTAGGAACCCTAACCTTTTCAATTGCACACCATATCAGTGTTGAAAGTACAACACCCAAAGATCTGTGCAAACCAATGCTGATTTCCAGAAAAACACCCAAACCTAATTATAAGGTTTGGCAAACTGGGTTATAGAAAGAGTTGTTTTAGACACCAATTTGAGGAAACTTTACAGACCAAAAGAGTTGCAATCAAGGAGAGACATTCCCCAAAGTCTCACATTTGTCACTAAATATTCACCCTCTTACAGGCACTTGACTGATACCATATGGGATCAGTGGTCCCTTATCTCTTCTGATCCACAGTTATCTTTTAGGAGTTATAATCTACCCATAAAAGCGTATAGGAGAGGAAACATTTTTTTGAGGGACATTTTGGTGAAAATAGTTCCAGTTCGATGCTATGCCAGAAAGACTGGATGTTTTCAGTGCATTAGTTGCACCACATACAACAGCATGTTAACAGGCACATGATTCCAACATCCCGCTAAAATTAAAAAATATGAGATCAGATACTTTGTTACATGTACTAAAATGTACACTATCTATCTCCACAACTGCTCATGTGTGGACCGTTCTACATTGGAAAGATGATGGATGATGCCAGGACAAGGATGGCGAATCATCACTCTGCAATTAGAACTGCACTAAAATTGACAAGCCTAAACAATGGTTTGCACACAATTTTTTGTTCTGCTGAACATAAACTCGGGTGCATGAGGTTTATTATAATTGAAGATTTTCCCACCTTAAGTAGGGGTGGTGTCAGGGCCAAATTACTATTACAAAAAAGAGGCAAGATGTATCTTTACTTTTAACACCTCTGTCCCTAAGGGTTAAAACACACATACAGAATGGCAGTGTTTACTTTGACAGATGTTCGAATAAGACACACATGGCCTAATAGTAAGCACAATTATGATCAAGTGATGACCCACTTACCAGGGCATCACTTGGTACTCTTGAACATGCTCACCTTTGTTGCTCTTTTTTGGATTTATGGTATCCTCTGTTAATGATAGTCATGCTTGCCTGATATAAGCTTGTGACTTTGGCATACCAAAAAGATATATATATATATATATATATATATATATATATATATGTGAAAATGATTGTATTAATTTTACTCTACACCACAGTTAAACTATGATGTCATTCTACTCAGAAGATGCCATATAATGAATTGAATAAGATATTATTTTAACTGAAATATAGTGAGCAATTAGAGAGGGCATAGGTCTTGTGTCTGTGGCATAGGTCTTGTGTCTGATGATACTACTCCTTTAAATACCCTTTTTATTTAGTTAATAGCATAAACCTCTTCTGTTTATATATATATTATGGGTCATATAGACGTATTGTGGGCTTGGGGTTCCCAGTGAGGAGAAACGGTCAGGTGACACTGAGGGTTTAAAAGACTTGCTTGTGATAAGGGTTTTTTTACCTTTGGATTTATAATAAACATGATGTTTTAATCTACTTTTGTTTGCCTGCACATAGTGTTATGGTATATGGACTGAATGGTCTCAGTATTTATTACATCAAAGGTTCATGCTATACGGGCCCTACAATATTTTTTCATATGATGTAAAAATAACTTGATCTGTCTTTAACTTCAGGTCCACCTGAAACGTAAGTTAAGAAGCAGCGGTCATAAGACAGCTGCTCCTTAACTTAAAGGACCAGTCAACACATTAGATTTGCATAATCAACAAATGCAAGATAACAAGACAATACAATAGCACTTAGTCTGAACTTCAAATGAGTAGTAGATTTTTTTATAACAAATTTCAAAGTTATGTATATTTCCACTCCCCTTGTACCATGTGGTAGCAATCAGTCAATCACAAATGCATATACGTATAGTCTGTGAATTCTTGCACATGCTCAGTAGGATCTGGTGACTCAAAAATGGTAAATATACAAGACTGTGCACATTTTTTTAATGGAAGTAAATTGGAAAGTTGTTTAAAATTGCATGCTGTATCTGAATCATGAAAATTTAATTTAACTTGAGTGTCCCTTTAAAAGGTGGCGGAGTGAAATCATCCCATTCCGATTGGGATGATAGACGGCCCCTGCCAGTGAGCAGGGGGCGGCATTGCACAAGCATTTCATCAGGGTCCAACCATTTCTCCTGCGGGAGAGATTCGTTGGCCATCAGAGTTTGCGGATCAACTGCAAACGGCAGTATCGAAAGTGATCCATACCTTACCACGTTCTGCTAAGCGCAAGCGTAGGGCGTATCATGGTGGCCCGACCCAGGGATTGTCTATGCCGCTGGAAATATCAGAGGCATTATACGATGACGAGGCCCCTTCTGGGTCGCAGTCCATGTCATCTAAACCTCCGGCTGCGGAGGAGCCTGACTTTAGGTTTAGGATAGAGAATTTGCGCTTTCTGCTGAAGCAAGTACTCTGGAGGTTCTGGAACCAAAACTTCCAGAGGAACCTGCAATTTCTTAAGCTTGATAAGGTATATGAGGACATGGTGGTGCCTCAGGCCTTGCCGGTTCCTGTTAAGATGTCTAATATTACCAAGAATGAATGGGAGCGATTAGGTTCTTCCTTTTCCCCTTCTTCTTCCTTTAAGAAACTGTTCTCCATTCCGGACTCTCAGCTTGAGTGGACAACTTTCCCCTCGAGGATAATTTGTTGTTCAAAGAGCCCATGGATAAGAAGTTAGAAAACATGTTAAGGAAGATGTTTCAACACACAGGGTTTGTTTTTCAGCCGGCAGAGGCTGTAGCCGCGGTTGACGGAGCTGCAACATATTGGTGGGAATCCCTGTGTGAAATGGTCAAGGGGGAGACTTCCATCGACGAGATACAGGATAAGATTAAGGCGCTGAAGGTCACCAATTCTTTCATCTGTGATGCCAATTTGCTAATTATTCGCCTGAACGCTAAGGAGTCAGGTTTTTCCGCTTTAGCTCGCAGGGTCCCCGTCTTGATCTGTGGACATGACCTCTAAATCAAGGTTGTTGTCCCTGCCTTTTCAAGGAAAGATTCTGTTCGGTCCAGGATTGGATTCTATCATATACACGGTTACGGGAGGCAAGGGAGGTTTTCTACCGCAGGATAAGAAGGCTAAGCCTAAAGGATCTACTTTTCATCCCTTTCGTGCGGACAAGGCCCAGCACCAGCAGACCGCTGCAAAAGCGGACCAGTGAAAGGGAACTTGGAAGCCGGCTCATTCTTGGAACAAGTCTAAGCAGAGCAAGAAGCCCACCAAAACAAAATCGGCATGAGAGGGCGGCCCCCGACCGGTCTCCAGACCAAGTAGGGGGCAGATTATCCCTCTTCTCAGAAGCCTGGTTATAGGACATTCAGGACCCTTGGATTCTGGAGGTTGTCGCCCAGGGTTACAGGATAGGGTTCAGATCCCATCCGCCCAGGGGCAGATTCCTCCTGTCAAACCTGTCTTCAAGACCAGAAAAGAGAGAGGCCTTTCTAGAGTGTGTGAGGGATCTCTCCTCTCTCTGCGTTATCGTACCATTACCCCAAACAGAAAGGGGTCTATGGTGCTATTCAAATCTTTTTGTGGTTCCAAAGAAGGAGGGCATGTTCTGCCCGATTCTGGACCTAAAGTGTTTAAACAAGTTTCTGAATGTTTCATCATTCAAAATGGAAACGATCAGATCTTTTCTTCCCCTAGTTCAAGAGGGACAGTTCATGACAACTATAGACTTGAAGGACGCTTACCTTCATGTGCCAATTCACAGGGACCACTTCAAGTTCCTAAGATTTGCGTTTCTGGACCAACACTTCCAGTTTGTGGCCCTCCCCTTTGGTCTGGCGACGGCCCGAGAGTCTTCATGAAGGTTCTGGGGGTGCTAATTGCAGTGGCCAGAGGCATTGCTGTGGCACCCTATCTGGACGACATCCTAGTCCAGGCGCGGTCGCTCAGTCTCACAGAGGATCATTCGAGAGCTCTTCTTCTTTTGCTCCAATCTCACGGTTGGAAGATCAACTCAGGAAAGAGTTCCCTGGTTCCCAGCAACAGGGTGGAGTTCCTGGGCATGATAATAGACTCTATGTCCATGAAAATATTTCTCACAGACCATCGATGCAGGAAGATTGCGTCCTCTTGTCTTGCCCTTCAGTCCTCCTCAAGCTCCTCGGAGGCTCAGTGTATGGAGGTGATCGGTCTTATGGTTTCCAGCATAGACGTCATTCCATTGGCCAGGTTCCATCTCAGACCTCTTTAATTGTGCATATTGAGACAGTGGAACAGAGATCATTCAGATCTATCACAGCAGATATCCGTGGATGCTCGGACTCGGATCTCCCTATCTTGGTGGATCCGTCTGGAGCAACTGCCCATTGGGACATGCTTCTTGAGACTGTCCTGGGAGATTGTGACCAAGGACGCGAGCCTAGCAGGATGGGGAGCTGTTTGGGGTGCCAGGATGGCACAAGGAAAATGGACCCGGGAGGAGTCTCTCCTTCCGATAAATATTCTGGAACTCTGAGCAATCTACAATGCTCTGAGGGCATGCCCTCCTCTGGGGTCGTTCAGCTTAATCAGACCGACAACTTTACCTCGGTGGCTTATATCAACCATCAGAAGGGTACGAGGAGCTCCCTAGCCATGAGGGAGGTGTCTCGGATCTTGGAGTGGGCGGAGTCCCACAGCTGCTTGCTCTCAGCGATTCACATTCCAGGTGTGGACAACTGGGAAGCAGATTTTCTCAGCAGGCAATCCTTCCATCCGGGGGAATGGTCTCTCCACCCACCCCAAAGTGTTTGCAGAGATTTGTCTCAGGTGGGGATCACCGGAGATAGATCTCATGGCGTCCAGACTCAAATACAAGCTACCCCGATACTGGTCGAGGTCCAGGGATCCCCAGGCAGAGCAGATAGATGCTTTGGTGGTGCCTTGGGGGTTCAGCCTAGCTTACATTTTTCCACCGTTACCACTTCTACCTCGTGTAGTGACACAGATTAAACAGGAGCAAGCTTCGGCCATTCTGATTGTGCCATTGTGGCCGCGGAGGACGTAGTTTGTGGATCTGGTGGGGATGTCATCCTCTCCGCCATGGAGGCTACCTTATCCCAGGGATCTGCTGGAACAGGGTCCTTTTCAACATCAAAATCTCGATTCTCTGAGGCTGACTGCATGGAGATTGAACGCCTAGTCTTGGCCAAGAGAGGCTTTTTTAAAAGTGTGATTGATATGCTAATTCAGGCAAGGAAACCAGTCACTCGTCACGTCTACCATAAGGTGTGGAGAACTTACTTGTCCTGGTGTGAGAGGCATGAATATCCTTGGCATAAGGTGAAGGTATCCAGGATTTTGTCCTTTCTCCAAGAGGGTTTGGAGAAGGGTCTTTCCACCAGTTCCTTAAAGGGACAGAATTCGGCATTATCAGTCTTGTTGCATAGGAGACTCACTGAGCTTCCTGACATACAATCTTTTGTTCAGGCTCTGTCTAGAATCAGGCCTGTCTTTAGACAGTCTGCTTCTCCATGGAGCTTAAACTTGGTCCTTAAGGTATTGCAGGGGGTTCCGTTTGAGCCTATGCACTCCATTGACATTAAGATTCTGTCCTGGAAGGTTCTTTTCCTGTTGGCCATTGCATCGGCACGCAGAGTATCTGAACTGGCTGCCTTGCAATGTGAGCATCCTTATCTGGTTTTTCATGCAGATAAGGCTGTGCTTCACACTGATTTGGAGTTTCTTCCCAAGGTGGTGTCTAATCGTAACATCAATCAGGAAATAGTTGTTCCTTCTTTATGTCCTAACCCTTCTTCTTCTAAGGAGAGGTTACTTCATAACCTGTACGTGGTTCATGCCTTAAAGTTCTATCTTCAGGTTACAAAGGATTTCAGACAGTCTACATCTATTTTTGTGGTGTATTCAGGGAAGCGCAAGGGGCAGAAAGCCTCTTCTACTTCTTTGTCCTTTTGGTTGAGGAGCTTGATTCGCTTGGCCTATGAGACAGCGGGACATAAGCCCCCTCCGAGGATCACGGCTCATTCAACTAGAGCTGTGGCTTCGTCTTGGGCCTTCAAGAATTGAGGCCTCTATGGAGCAAATTTGTAAGGCGGCTACCTGGTCCTCCTTACACACTTTTATAAAGTTTTACAAATTTGACGTTTTTGCTTCTGCGGAAGCTGTTTTTGGGAGAAAGGTCTTGCAGGCTGTGGTGCCCTCAAAATAGGGTTCGCCTTTTACCCTCCCGGTTTCATTCAGTGTCCTCTAGAGCAGGGGTCGCCAACCTTCGGATCTCAGGGACCACTAAACTAACTAAATTTTGAATCCCATGGACCACTAACATGATATTTTTTTAAAAAGTACAAACCTCTATAATGTGTGTGTATATATATATATATATATATATATATATCTTTCATGTAATTGGCAAGAGTCCATGAGCTAGTGACGTATGGGATATACAATACTACCAGGAGGGGCAAAGTTTCCCAAACCTCAAAATGCCTATAAATACACCCTTCACCACACCCACAATTCAGTTTTACAAGCTTTGCCTCCTATGGAGGTGCAAAGCGGCAACTTGGTCCTCTTTGCATACATATACTAAATTCTACTGTTTTGATGTATTTGCTTCTTCAGAAGCAGTTTTTGGTAGAAAAGTTCTTCAGGCAGCTGTTTCAGTTTGATTCTTCTGCTGATGTTTTAAGTTTTTCTTGTCATTAAAAGAATAAACATAATTTGGGTTGTGGATTATTTTTTTAGCGGAAAATGGCTGTTTTTTTATTTTATCCCTCCCTCTCTAGTGACTCTTGCGTGGAGTTCCACATCTTGGGTATTGATATCCCATAAGTCACTAGCTCAGGGACTCTTACCAATTACATGGAAGAAAACATAATTGATGTAAGAATTTACCTGATAAATTAATTTCTTTCATATTGGCAAGTGTCCATGAGGCCAACCCTTTTTATGGTGGTTATGATTTTTTGTATAAAGTACAATTATTTCCAAATTCCTTTATTGATGCTTTTTACTCCTTTCTTTATCACCCCACTACTAGGCTATTCGTTAAACTGAATTGTGGGTGTGGTGAGGGTAGTATTTATAGGCATTTTGAGGTTTGGGAAACTTTGCCCCTCCTGGTAGGATTGTATATCCCATACGTCACTAGCTCATGGACTCTTGCCAATATGAAAGAAATGAATTTATCAGGTAAATTCTTACATAAATTATGTTTTATATATATATATATATATATATATATATATCTATACACATATATATATATATATTATATATATATATATATATATATATATATATATATATATATATATATATATATATATATAAAAGTGCAGTAAAGAAAAGGAGACGTCCAAACGTGGTTACCAGCATAAAAGGCAAAACTTTAATCAAAAATCCATAAAAGCAAAGGCATCCAAGCCAGAGTGTGCAAAGTTAGACGTTAATGCCCCAGTCTTACACACACACACACACACACACACACACACACATATATATATATATATATATATATATACATACATACGCATACTGTACATAACTAGTATAACCATAGCAAAGTTTACATTTTATATATATAATGTGTGTGTGTATGTATATATATATATATATATATATATATCTTCACCAAAAAACAGACCAGGATTTTTTCAAACTTGAAGTCAAATTTATTGACGTTTCGGGGAGTAAACCTCCCCTTCCTCAGAACATAAAGTGTATGCAAACACACATACTTAAATAAGTATACAAACACACAGTTACCTCCCATTTCCTGTTCAGCATATAAAGTACGAGTCTACCATTGGAAACATGCACATGAACCACTGTCATTGGTTAAGTGCTTCTAGGGAATTAGTCCCTCATACTAATTGGATTTCAGCAATACACACTTAGATTAAGATCATTTGAAAGTTATACTACAATATCAGAATACATATTGTATATAAACCTTGGTGGCGGTGTTGTCGTTCTGTTGTTGACTCATGTTCACACTGGCTACATTATTCACACTTGTCGGCACTATATTATATATCCTATGTTTACTATGTTCTGATTTATATACAATATGTATTCTGATATTGTAGTATAACTTTCAAAGGATCCTAATCTAAGTTTGTATTTCTGAAATCCACTCAGTACGAGGGACTAATTCCCTAGAAGCACTTAACCAATGACAGTTGTTCATGTGCATGTTTCCAATGGTAGACTCGTACTTTATATGCTGATACCCATCCTCCATGCTTTTTATTATGTTTTTGTCAGTGCACTGTTTTTTGATTATCACCCCAGCTATTCACGAGTTCTTAGCCAGCATACTATTACCTGTTCTTTTAGGTGGTACATCTAATTGGTGGCGACAATCTGTTTATGATTGTTATGTGGAGCCGATAAGGCTCATTTGTATTTGTAAACACTAAGAAGTAATGACATCAGAAATGATGCCCGTCTGGGCAAACCGTAACCGGAAGTGATGTCACTTCCGGTTACTGGATATGGGGCTATAGCAGTTAGATACCACAGAGGTTGCAGATGAAACACAATGAAGTGATGTTTGCACTAAGTTGATGGTATATACACAGTGATGCATGTTTATTTATGACACAAGTATTATGTGATGAAGTTTGTTTTGTATTACATAATGGTATTGATTTGGTACAAGACTTTGTACTGATACCAGAAATGAATGGTGTTTAAAAACTTCTGGGTTCACTTAGAAACACACTGGATATTATGTACTTTTGACGCCTTTTGTTAACAGGAAATGGGAGGTAACTGTGTGTGTGTGCACTTATTTAAGTATGTGTGTTTGCATACACTTCTGAGGAAGGGGAGGTTTACTCCCCGAAACGTCAATAAATTTGACTGGTCTGATTCTGTTTTCTGGTGAAGCTGTATTAAATACACAGAACAACCGGGTGGTTGACTCCAGGAGTGCAGATTCACATCAAGTTGGTTATATATATATATATATATATATATATATACGCACACACAAACTGTACATAACTAGTATAACCATAGCTAAGTTTACATTATGTATATATTTACACATTTTTAAGAATTATTTTTTGGATATAACTAACTAAATGACAGAACTGAGAGAATACTTCTAATCCAAATGATGAAGGGTGAGTGCCAACTTTTGAGCTGGAAACAAAGAGGCAGAAAGTGGGGGGGAGGAAATTATGTTTAAAAGGACTACAAGACTTCCAAGTTACCTCCCCAGTTAGGAATTATTCAAAACTTCTTATGATCATGGACAGACATTGGAGTCATAAATTAAGTTTATATCAGAAAGCTCTCAATATGGATGTGAGCTAACCATGACTGATGTTACTGGCAATTACTACTGGTGGGATATGGCTAATCTGCTGGATGGCAATTACTGGAATTCAGGTGGAATGGCTTTGTGCGCAGGAAAATTATTAGATTGAAAAATAATTCATATTTAATTTAAAAAAAAAAGAAGATGGAGGGGAGGAAGACAAACAGTGATGTAAGTCTATTTGAAGGAATTAGGAAAACTACTACAAAGAGACAGGTAATGGAAAGAAAATAAATTAAATATAAGAGAGCATTTTTTTAAGATTTTCTTTTTTTATATACTTTAATTCCAGAATTTCAAGCCAAGACTATACCAACCTCTGCTGACTTTAGAATGGAAACATCTTTCTCTGAGCAGCGCGCCAGGCGGGAGTCGTTAAAAATACAATCTAGCTATGCAAGTTGCGCAGTACTACGCAACGTGAGTTGGGAGATTGTAACTTACCTCCTCCGCTGTCGGTTTTCACTAATGTCCGGCCAGGCATTGTAGGGAATTGCAGTGCGATGGGGGTGACACCATCAGAGGAGATTAATTCTTGCTTGATTTTGTCAAGGACTACCAACATCTTCTCGTGGACCACCAGTGGTCCATGGACCACTGGTTGGCGACCGCTGCTCCAGAGCTTGGGTATATTTTCCAACAGTAATGAATGAAGCCATGGACTCTCCTCCCCTTTAGATGGAAAACAGCAATGATGCTTACCTGATAATTTCATTTCCATCGAGGGGAGGAGAGTCCACGTCTCCTGCCCGTATCTCCGATGGGCGGACATAAATTTAATTAATCTTCTGGCACCATTTATACCCTGATGTTTCTCCTACTGTTCCTTGTTCCCTTGGCAGAATGACTGGGGAATGAGGGAAGTGGGGGGAGGTATTTAAGCCTTTGGCTGGGGTGTCTTTGCCTCCTCCTGGTGGCCAGGTTCTAAATTCCCAACAGTAATGAATGAAGCCGTGGACTCTCCTCCCCTCAATGGAAATAAAATTATCAGGTAAGCATAATTTATGTTTTATCAAGCTCCGTATGGAGCTTGAGCCCCCTTGCCAGAAACAGAAGTTATGAATCAGTGGTCTAAAGACCGCTGCCCCATAAACTGTCCGCCTGCTCTGAGGCAGCGGATAGAAATCAACCCGATCAAATATGATCGGGTTGATTGACACCTCCAGCTAGCGGTCAGTTGGCCGCGAATATGCAGGGGGCGACATTGCACCAGCAGTTCACAAGAACTGCTGGTGCAATGATAAATGCAGACAGCGTATGCTGTCGACATTTATCGATGTGCAGCAGACATGATTCGCTATATCGGATCATGTCCGCTCGCACCATAGTAAATAGGCCCCTTAGGGAAAGATACATAGCAGGGTTAGCCTTGAGAAGTATGCTGTTTTTTTCCATTTCTGACAATTATAAAATCCCCAATTTTCATTGCAAAATTACGTGAAAAGGGAAAAAATAAATAATTAAAACAAACATAAAACATATTTTTTTCTTTCATGATTCTAGTAGAGCATACAATTATTAAAAACTTTCCAATTTTCTTCTATTAGCTAGTTTGTTTAATTTTTCTTGGTATCCTTTGTTGATGGAGCCGCAATGCACTACTTGTAGCCAACTAGAGGAATATATATATGTACAGCCACTGATCATCAGCTTCTGAGCCTACCAGGGCATACTTTTCAACAAAAGATATAAAGAAAAAGAAACAAATAAAATAAAATAAATAAATGGAAAGTTGTTTAAAATGGTATGCTCTATCTGAATCATGAAAGAAAAAAAATTGTGTTTCATGTCCCTTTAAAGTATATTGCAAAGTTTTTTTACAATATATAACTGAACATTTGTATAAAAAATATCAAGGTGTTTACTATCCTTTTGGGATTATATTACATTATGTCCAACATTGTGCAAAATCTGTTTATTTGCAAGTCATGAACAACACAGTGACATGCGGTGAGGTCAGAGGCTGGTGAGGCACTGGCTATGATACGCAGGAGAAACACATATATGATTAGTACTGCAATATCAGTGTTTGGCTTACAAATCCAAATAATTCATGTTTTTGTTGTTCTTAACTTAGTTCTGTAAATTTAGACTACAGTATTTTGTTTAATTTATTAGATGTGGTATCCTGTGCTCATATCCATATATGATATCTTAGCCTGGATATAGGAAATTGCTGAAGGTATTTTGACCCCTTGATGAATTTTCCCTAGGCCCATAATTAACATTTTATATGTCAACTATAAAAAGCAGCTTTACTGTTAGGGCAAAAGTTTTTAGTATTATAAACTGAACTCTAAGTAGACTTTAGAAGGTCAAATATTTTTTTCACAGAATGGCATGGCATTGCCCCAACAGTAAAGCTACTTTTTATAGTTGACAATATGATTTATAAAATTTTAATTATGGGCCTAGGGAAAATACAGCAAGGAGTCAAAATGCCTTCAGCAATATATTATGTCCATTCATGCTCTCAGATATCATATTATGGATATGACTGAGCACAGGATATACCACATTTAATAAATTAAACAAAATAGTCTAACCTTTTGGGAATACGTCATCAGAAAAAATGCCTATGTAAAATAATGCATTCAATTTCTCAGAATGCATTATTTTACATAGGCAGTTTTTCTCGTGACGTATTCCCAAAAGGTTTTTTTTTTTATTCCCTAGAAGAATTTATTATTCTGAGATAATAATGGAGATGGGACTTTATATTGAGCAGAATCTTTATGCTGAACCTAACCACTAAACCACTGACACGAACACCCTATGAACAACCACACTTTTAAAAATTGTTACAATATATTGTTACATATAATACCCCTGACCCATGTTAACTGCCTATAAAAATAAATGACAGCCTGTGCATTAGTAAACCTCCTGCTATAATTTGTCATGTCATAATATTTATAATGTCTGTGCATATAGATATGGGTAACTCAGGAAGTTTAATGAGGATTTAAAACATTTGTATTCTTCCTCGACCCATACACCAGATACCCATGCAGGCAACCACCCTTACAGGGGTGAGAGATAAATAATAAACGACAATGGAAGTAGGCAATAAACACTATGAAATGATAGAGTAGGTAGAATAACAGTAAAATTAGTGGAACAAATCCGAATTAGCTTTGTGTTTGGTATCAGGTGTATTATGAATGGCACCCAAAAATCAGCAATGCCTCCATTGATATACACAGTGCCCCACAACTTCAGTAGCATCTCCACTGAGCTACAAAATACCCCAATAATTTAGCACTACAGTTCCCCAAAATCCAACAGTCTCCAAAGAACTAAATAACACTCTAAATGTCTGCAATGTTTGCACAGTGCCACACGAAACCAGTACTAACCCACAGCAAACTGAAGTTTTCAAAACACCACTAAATAAAACGTTTTGACTGTGGTGGCTAATTTGCCTTGGCAGAAGTTGCTAATGGGCATAGCCATAGCGAATGGGTATTTCTGTTGCAGTCTGTGCTATTTATTTTATTATTTTTTTTGCTTCATTTTTTATGTCAGTACTAGGGGATCTAAAATGTTAAGCCTATGGCATGAGCTTTAAACCTGTGATATGATTACTAGGTCACACAATAAAATTTGTATTATGTGCATGTTGAAACACTAATATTAACTGGGTAAGAATATACATTATAAAGATTCCTAAATAATTGTAGGTCATTTTAACTTATTTACTGCTATGTTACAGCTTTGTTGACAGTTAAAGGGTTAAAACCTAATTTGTGGTAAGATATTTTCTTTATGGTAAACCATTCAGCATCCAGGAAACTGACTTAAGAGACAAAAGTCAGCTTTTGATGTTCTAGTTTATATAGGTTGATCAACCTTAATATTATAAATGTGATTCAATTTGTACCACTCTAATCTGTAATGACTAATGAGCTTTGCATAACTCATAGTTTATCATATTAAGATATGTGTTGACTGAAGGTTGTTATACTGATCCAGCAATAAAGGGGTCAATGGTGATCCTGATATAATTGCATAGTGTAACTATAACTACACCTATCAACTCCCAAGCACCGTTGCTTATAAGAATTGAAGCTCCTGCTAAGATAGAAGATGCTTTTTTTACTTGCTTACATTTTATTGCATTCAGACTCCTTAAAGGGACACTGAACGCAAATTTTTTATTTTGTGATTCAGATAGAGCATGCAATTTTAAGAAACTTTCTAATTTACTCCTATTAGCAGATGTTCTTCATTCTCTTGGTATCTTTATTTGAAAAGCAAGAATGTAAGTTTAGATGCCGGCCCATTTTTGGTGAACAACCTGGGTTGTTCTTGCTGATTGGTGGATAAATTAATCCACTAATAAACAAGTGCTGTCCAGGGTTCTGGACTTTCTTTTTCTAATAAAGATAGCAAGAGAACAAAGAAAAATTGATAATAGGAGTAAATTAGAAAGTTGCTTAAAATTGCATGCTCTATCTGAACCACAAAAGAAAAAAATTGGGTTCAGTGTCCCTTTAATGATGAGAAAGAAACATTATCTAAAGTAACAGGACAACTAAAAAGTGCTTCTGTTAATAAATATCCATGTTATGGTGGTATTCATATTAGGTGGTATAACCAGAAAAAAATAAAATAATAAACTTTAAAACAAATATATTTTTTTAATAAACATTATTAAAAAGTTGTTATACCCATGAGGCACGTCCCTGGAACAACAGCCGGCAGTGGCGTATTTAGTTTTTTTTGCTGCCCTAGGCACTCAAATTCTGCTGCCCCCACCACCACCTCCCTGAGTTTTATGCTTTTTTTGGCCATAATATTTTTTTGGTCAGGGTGTAAGGTGACTTTTTTTTTTTTTATTCAAAAGTTTATTGAAAACCAAAATATTACAAAAATACTGTAAGAATGAAAAGTTATACATCGGTTTCAAGTTACATCAGTTTTGCATTTGGTTTTTAGACAATGAGACCTATCTATCAAGCTCAGAATGGAGCTTGAAGGGCCGTGTTTCTTAAAGACCACTTTCTAAAGACCGCTGCTCCATAACCCTGTCCGCCTGCTCTGAGCAGGCGGACAGACATCGCTGCAATTCAACCCGATCGAATATGATCGGGTTGATTGACACCTCCCTGCTGGCGGCCCATTGGCTGCAAGTCTGCAGGGGGCGGCGTTGCACCAGCAGCTCTTGTGAGCTGCTGGTGCAATGCTGAATACGGAGAGCATATTGCTCTCCGCATTCAGCGAGGTCTTGCGGACCTGATCCGCACTGTCGGATCAGGTCGGCAAAACCTTTGTTAAGTTGGCCTCTATAAGTAAGAAGAAATAAAATGGAGGGGGAAAAAGACGAAGGGAATGGGAATGGGGGAAATCAATATGTAAATACATGAATAAATAAAGTTAAGTTATTGTTTTTATTTGCATGGTTTTAACATATCTCATAAACTATGAAACGATCAAAGAGTATTTGGACAGACTATAGAACCAAAGTAACCTAGGTTTGGGTCGTTATAGCAGGGTTATTTTGGGTGTATGTTTCCCACATTGAGAGCATTTGGGTGTATATTTCAGTATTTTTAGTTTTCATATAATGGAATTCTTCTAAGAATATCGTACGGTTACACTCCAGGTACCATTGGTTGAGGGAGGGGATTTTGTCGGATTTCCAATTTCTTGCAATGAGAATTTTAAAGCTAATGCTTAACGTGACTTTTTTATGGCATTTCCAAAGTAAATGTTCATGTTCAAGTACGTGTGTGTATATATTTGCTTGTATATCGTGTGTGTGGTGTGTGTAGTACAGTGTGCATGTGTAGTGCAGTGTGTGTGTAGTGAGACTCAAAAAAAGTGCCCCCCCCCCCCATTCTGCCGCCCTAGGCAAGTGCCTTGTTTGCCTAGACCAAAATGCGCTACTGACAGCCGGTATTTATACATGATTCAGCAAAGAAGAGATTCAAATTCACTTGGTAACAAACAAGCAAGCGGATCATTTTTAAGTAGAAAGAATTGCAAATGCATAACAAATCTGTCCTTATTATTTCACACTATAGCAAGAGACATGGATTCCTAGGTCTTGATTATGGATGCTTCTTTCTTGCAGTGGTTGGAAGAGGAAGATGAGAATGATGAAAAGAAGGAACAGGGAGATGCATGAAGAGGAATCTATGAAATTAACAGATCGCAAAATAAAGACAGATGATTATAAGGGAAAAACTGGGATGAAGATAGCATGAGCAAGGACAGTAAAGAAAATGTTACTCAAGTACCTTTACCAAGAAGGATTTTGAGACTACAAAATGCGTAAGTCAAACAATTATTTTGAGCCTAAATTAATAAATACTTTCAAACTAAAAAAAAAAGTTGCTGTTTGTGGGTTGTCCAAGAAAAAAAGGGCGTAAACTCCTCAAAGCGTAGTATGTTAAAAGTGAATACAAGGATTTATTGAAAACACAGCAAATGCAAACTCACACATAAAAACCTCAAACAAAAGTGTTATGTGAGCAAATGGAGTCTCACGGTAACATGGAGATGGTAGTGGTGTCCCAGAGGTGTCTCCCACAATCCGGATAGGTCTTTTAAAACTGGAGTTCAGCTGGGCTTACTATGTGAGAACACAGTCCCAAAGTGTTCAACAAGTTACTGCAATCAATTTTGAAAATTGCCAGCCAGGTAAACAGCTGATCGCTGTGGCGTGTAGACGGTGGGCGTGGCCTTATGCGTTTTGTAGGGGAACTCCCTACTTAGTCAGAGGCTGCCCACTTGATACACATACCGTCTATAAGAAAGTTGGGAGAGCATCCCACGTGATAGCCACGCCCACCGTGTACACGCCACAGCAATCAGCTGTTTACCCGGCCGGCTGTACTATTGAACGACTGTTTCTAGCTAGTGGCTGCAATTTTCAAAATTGATTGCAGGAACTTGTTGAACACTTTGGGACTGTGTTCTCACATAGTGAACCCAGCTGAACTCCAGTATCAAAAGACGATCTATCCGTATTGTCAAAAACAGCTCTGGGACACCACTACCATCTCCATGTTACCGTGAGACTCCATTTGTTCACATAACGCTTTTATCATACCTCACAATTGTTTGAGGTTTTTATGTGTTTGTTTGCATTTGCTGTGTTTTCAATAAATAACATACTATGCTTAGAAGAGTTTGCGCCCTTCTTTTCTTGTTTTTTCATACAGCTACATCCGGTGTTCTGGTAAGGGACCAAACTTTTCAAAAGAGTGAACCATGTCACTTCCTGTGACGTTTCATCAGCTGTTGCTCACATTTTATATCACAAATGGGGGTGTTTATGGAAAGCTGTTTATTCCTCTCCTCAGCAATATTCAGAAGTCCACCCCCCCACCACTGCAACTACTCCCTATTAAGCTGAGTCTCTGTGCGTGTATGACAAACAGCCACTCAACTATCATCAACACTGCTTCTTCTGCTGATCCAATGCAGCTTTTCACAGGCTCCCTTCAATGTCATGTTTTAAACAGCAGTAAGCATTGGATCAGCAGAAGAAGCAGTGGCGATAGCAGAGTGGGTGTTTGTCATACACGCACGGAGACTCCGCTTAATAGGGAGTAGTTGCAGTAGACTTCAGAATATGCTTTCATAGTTGCAGTAGACTTCAGAATATGCTTTCGTAGTTGCAGTAGACTTCAGAATATGCTTTCGTAGTTGCAGTAGACTTCAGAATATGCTTTCCATAAACACCCCCATTTGTGATAGAAAATCCCACGCATGCGCTATAGAAAGGCTTCTTAATTTGACAGGTCTAAATAGTTTAACAGTGACGTATGCGGCCAGGTATGTGATGACGCTGGCACGCATGCGCGTTAACTCCAAAATGTGAGCAACAGCTGATGAAACGTCACAGGAAGTGACATGGTTCTCTCTTTTGAAAAGTTCGGTCCCTTAACAGAACACCGGTCTCCAGTACCGTGTTTTTAAATGGGCAGCAACTCCTGGGAGGAACTTTGTTTCTACAGAGCTTCTACTATATATCCTTTGTTTTTGTACCTGTGGGTGGAGCGCTCTTAAAGTGTTTTTTTGTTTTATTTTATATTATTGTGTGTTTTCCAGTTCCAATATTTTGAAGGTAAGTAGCCTTTGAATGAAAAAAGTAATCTATTATTATATATTACTGTAATAGCTGGTTTTTAATTATGTTCATGATGATGAAAGTAAAAGTCATCTTTAGCATCAGATAATATTAAAGGGGTATTTAAAAGTTAATTTGAATTGCAAAGAATTGTTATGAAGCCAATTACATTTAAGAATCAGGACTACCACCATATGTTCAGCAGGTCCCATTCAGAATACTAATTTTATGTCCCTTTAGCAGGATAGCTCAGCACAAACTATTCTACAAATATTTCTCTCTTATACTTGTAGAACCATATCAGTACAGTGGTTAGATGTTCTCTGGCCACTGAGGAAGGTAGAAATGTCCAGCAGAAAGTCTACAAACATCCCATCCCTCCACATTTTAGTTTATTTTTTGACCTTAGATAGGTTAAAGGGACATTCCAGTCAAAATTTAAAAAACACATAGATGACTTACATCTTTGAATAGAAATATATTTGCAATATAAATGTATTGGCAACAATGCTTCTATTAAAATTATCACTGTTTTAGTGTTAACAGTTTTCTCTGCACACACATGTGAAGCATAGCTAGATATCCTCAGTGCACCAGCATTTTAAATACTGCAGCTACTCATAGCACAAGTGGGGCTTGTGTCATGTCAGCAATTAACAAATTGAGTCATTAGCAGTGATGTGTTTAAAATGCTGGTACATGGTGCATACTTAAATACACATTTCAAACAGCTATAGCTTTTATTAGAAGCATTTTTGCTAATAAATGTATATTTTATAAATGCTTCTATTCCAAACTGAAATGTGGATTCCAACTTTGGCTGGAATGTCCCTTTAAGGTGAATTTCTGTGTAATGTCACTGTGTACTGCAGAGCTACAGGGGAGTGACCAGAGTCCAGAGTAAAGTGAGTTGAAGACTACCAAGCCTAGATGGCTTGGAACACTAATACCAACTGTTGGATCAAACCGCTAAAGTTAATAAAGTACCTTACCACAAAAATGAATAGTGCTCAAAGTGTGGAATTAATAAACGAAAGTTTATTCAAAAAACATGTAAAAATACAGACATGGAGAGGCACCGATAGAAATGTTGGATGTGTTTTGTGCCCCCTAGTGGAGCTTAATGGGACACTCAAGTTAAAATTAAACTTCCCTTTTCAGATAGAACATGCGATTTTAAACAACTTTCCAATTTACTTCCATTAACAAAATGTGCACAGTCATTTTATATTTACTCTTTTTGAGTTACCAGCTCCTACTGAGCATGTGCAAGACTTTACAGAATGTACTATATGCATTTGTGATTGGCTGATGGCTGTCACCAGGGATAGGCACAGACAAAGGCTTTGGCAGACATTTTACAAAGTACAGACCTTCGTGAAGGACACCAAGGTACATTATATTATACTGATGCAAATACCACTGATCCTATAACCAGCACTCATCTGGCTATACACATGTGCCAGTGTCACTACTGTGTCTTTGTATAGTGCTTGGTGTTATTATACTGATGCAGATACCACTGATCCGATAACCAGCCCTCCTCTGGCTATACCCATGTGCCAGTGTCACTACTGTGTCATTATATAGTGCTGGGTGTTATTATACTGATGCATATACCACTGATTCTATAACCAGCCCTCCTCTGGCTATACCCATGAGCCAGTGTCACTACTGTGTTATTATATAGTGCTGGGTGTTATTATACTGATGCAGATACCACTGATCCTATAACCAGCCCTCCTCTAGCTATACCCATGTGCCAGTGTCACTACTGTGTTATTATATAGCGCTGGGTGATATTATACTGATGCAGATACCACTGATCCTATAACCATTCCTCCTCTGGCTATACCCATGGGCCAGTGTCACTACTGTGTCATTATATAGCGCTGGTTGTTATTATACTGATGCAGATACCACTGACCCTATAACTAGCCCTTGTCTGGCTATACGCATGTGCCAGTGTCACTACTGTGTCTTTGTATAGAGCTGGGTGTTATTATACAGATGCAGATACACATCCAGTATTTCTTGACAAGCCACTTACTTTATTCACACTACATAATTCTTTTTATTCCTATTATTTAATCAGAAAGAAAAGATAAACTAAGGTTGTGGCGGACACTGCAAGGGCTAGTCACGGACACCTTGCCTATCCCTGGCTGTCACATGATACGGGGGAATGAAAATAGACATAACTTTAAAATTTGTCTGAAAAAAATCTACTACTCATTTGAAGTTCAGACTAAGTGCTATTGCATTGTCTTGTTATCAGGCATTTGTTGATTATGCAAATATTCTTTAGTTACTAGATCTTTAAACTGAGACAAATGTTTGACACATACTACTGCAAAAGACCAGTCACCCCAATCTATTGTCAGAGACCTTGTGTATGACCTTGCAATTTGAGGCCTGCAAGCCGTCTACCATGTCTGTTGTTTGAATTGAGAGTGCTGTTACCCATCAGTGTTTTTGGAGCATAGTAAAGCTGATTAGGGTACCTAAACCAATCACAAATTAAATTATTACTACTAACATAAGTGAGGGAAACCATTACTATGAATGACATTGAGAATTAATTTTAAAAGGACATTAAGCTCCAAATTGAATTCCTGATAAAGGGCCAGATTACGAGTGGAACACTTACAGTTACGCGCAAGTGATATCTGGCATATCTCGGCTGTTTCCACGCGTCAGATGTAGCGCTTGTATTACAAATTGAAAGTAAAAGTGATCTCCTGAGTGCAATTGAAGTTAACGCTCGTCGGGTTAGTGCGTCCTCAGAGCTCTGATTAACTGTTTTACAAAACAAAAAAGGTGTCACAAAACACATAAAAAATACATGTAAAAGTACAGTTACACTCATAATAACACCATATAATTAAAATTATTTTTCTTTCTAAAATTGCACAAAAAAGTTATAAGTGCTCAAAGATATGAGATCTCAGGTGTTAGAATAAAAAAGGCAGACAAAGGGCTTTAACATAGAAATACATACATACTGTATACGTGTCTAATGATGTATATGTATCTATATATTTATATATATGTTTATATGTGTGTACATATGTATTGATTTATATGTGTATATATGTATTTACAGACATATATACACATATAAATACATATGTACACATAGACACATATATAAATGCATTGGAGCCCTTTGCAGTCAAGTAGAGGAAAACATGACAAAGCATATTTATGCAATATTCATATTTAATAAAGTGTTATAGTGTGTATTTACTGTAAATATTTCACATTCCAATGTTCTGCACATAGCAGAATATGGTCTATGTATTTATAAATAGATATTCCAATATAATTATCTGTATATATCTATACTTATATATAGTAATGTATATGGGTATAGATGTATATTGTACCAAAATACCATCAGATATACGTAGAAATATGTATTTATGAATAAATAGAACATATTCTTATGTGTGAAGAACATTGGAATGTGAAATATTCATATTTTCATGTCGGGTTAGCGCATTTGAGAATATGCAATCGGTTTGCGCACAATCTTGCTCCATTGACTTCTGTGGGGGAAAAAGTTAATGCGATCGCAATAGTCTAACTTTAGCTTTTTGCGCACATTGGGTTAGCTTGTGAGCTAAAAGTTTTTACTTTCAACTTGTAATACAAGCGCTACCTGACACGTGCAAAAAGCATACTTCTAGCAGAGTTAGCGCGTGAGTGGGAGCATTAAATACCGCTCCACTTGTAATTTGGCCCAAAAGGTTTACGTATCCATAGAAAAAAAACTTTGTTATGCACTTTCATTATTTATTTTGCCTGTTTTTTGTGTAATTGCAAAAGTGTAGTTTTTCCACTGCCCCTGAGTAAGAAGGAAGTGCATTCTCTAAGATTCAGAGAGTAGGTAGGGTTGCCAGGTATCTAGTATTCAACCGAACAGTCCAATATTTTACCAAACTGTCCTTGGTAAATTTTCCTTTACATCTATTATTAAATTGGCTTCATTCTCTTGGTATCCTTTGTTAAAGGAGCAGCAATGCAGTACTGGGAACGTGCTGAACAGATCAGGTGAGTCAATAATAGGAGGCATATATGTGCAGCCACCAATCAGCAGCTAGCTCCCAGTAGTGCATTGCTGTTAATGAGCCTATCTATGTATAATTTTCAACAAATGATACAAAAAGAACAAATCAAATTAGATACTATGAGTAAATTGGAAAGTTGTTTAAAATTGTATGTTCCTAAAATTATAGCATAAATGGAGATAAAATATACAACACTCATGAGGCTTTACAAGGTATATGTCCCTGGAATGCAAAAAACAAATTATGCTAATAAAATTGTTAGATTTTTTTTTTTTTAAAAGATACAAAGACAACAAACCAAATTTTCCCTCCACCTGCATCATTTTACAGCCACCAGCTAGTTACAAAATGCATACATGTAAATACTGTGCAACTTTGGACCTGCTCAGTAGGAAATGGAGCCTCAGAAAGTTTGCATATAAAATAATGTGCACATTTTAAAGTATGTTGGAAAGTTTTTTTAAACTGCATGCTTTATCTGAATCATGAAACTTTAATTCTGACTTTATTGGCCCTTTAAAGAACAAGTAAGTGAAATTTAAACTTTCATGATTCACATAGACCACATGCAATTTTAATGAGACCTCTCAATTTACTTGCATTATTACATTTACTTTGTTATCTTTTTGTCCTTTGTTGGAAATCATTTCTAGGTAAGATCAAGAGCAGCAATGCACTACTGGGACTCATGAGTATATATGTATTTATATGTGCAGATACATATTTAAACATAGAAACACATAAATACAAATGAATACACATATTTAGACATATATTTGTACACTGAGTCCATTCCAGTCAAACACCTCACCATATATCTTTTTAACACTTAAAACTATTAAAATTATTACAATTATATTTTTATTAAAAAGTATATATATATGAGTGATAGTTTATTTTAATATGTGTTTTGTGATTATTATTTTTTTTAACCCTAAAACTTTACTTCAGGGGGTCGATTTATGAAGCAGCAGATGCCGCTTCCGACCCACTCCACTTCAGTTCCACCTGAAGCGGAAGTTAAGAAGCAGCTGTCCTAAGACCCTGAGACTCTGAGGTGGCGGACAGCAATCAGCCCGATCGAATACGATCGGGTTGATGGACACCCCCTGCTAGCAGCAGGGGGCGGTATTGCACCACTGCTGGTGCAATGATAAATGCTGACCGCGTATGCTGTCGGCATTTATCAATGTGCGGCGGACATGATTCGCTATAGCGGATCATGTCTATCCGCACCATCATATATTTACCCCTAGGTCTCAATTTGAGCTAAATATTTAAGCGCAATTTTGGCTGTCACTCGAGTGCAACCTATAACTTTCAACTTGTAATAGCATTATTTAGCACGGTCGTTATATCCATTGAAAGTATAGGGGACGCTAGAGCAAAGTTGGCTCTCTATCCATTCTCTGGTAAATCAACTTTCCAATTTTATTCTATTATCATACGGCTAGATTACGAGTTTTGCGTTAGGGTTAAAAAGCAGCGTTGAGAGGTCCCAATGCTGCTTTTTTCCTAACGCTGGTATTACGAGTCTTGCAGGTACAGGTGTACCGCTCACTTTTTTCCGCGACTCGAGCATACCGCAAATCCACTTAAGTAAATTGCGTATCCTATCTTTTCAATGGGATTTTCCTAACGCCGGTATTACAAGTCTTGGAAAAAGTGAGCGGTACACCCTCTCCGGTTAAGACTCCTACCGCATTTAAAAGTCAGTAGTTAAGAGTTTTATGGGCTAACACCGTAACATAAAACTCTAAACTAAAGTGCTAAAAAGTACACTAACACCCATAAACTACCTATTAACCCCTAAACTGAGCCCCCCCCCCCCACATCGCAAACACTTAAATACATTTTTCAACCCCTAATCTGCCGATCGGACATTGCCACCACTTCAATAAATATATTAACCCCTAAACCGCCACACTCCCGCCTCGCAAACATTAGTTACATTTTATTAACCCCTAATCTGCCGTCCCTAACATCGCAGACACCTACCTACATTTATTAACCCCTAATCTGCCGCCCCCAACGTCGCCACAACTATATTAAATGTATTAACTCCTAAACCTAAGTCTAACCCTAACACCCCCCTAATTTAAATATAATTTTAAATAATCTAAATAAAATTACAATTAACTAAATTATTCATATTTAAAATGAAATACTTACCTATAAAATAAACCCTAAGCTAGCTACAATATAACTAATAGTTACATTTGTATCTAGCTTAGGGTTTATATTTATTTTACAGACAACTTTGTTTTTATTTTAACTAGGTAGAATAGTTATTAAATAGTTATTAACTATTTAATAACTACCTAGCTAAAATAAGTACAAATATACCTGTAAAATAAAACCTAACCTAAGTTACAATTACATCTAACACTACACTATCATTAAATAAATTAACTACAATTAATTACAATTAAATTAAATTAACTAAAGTACGAAAAAAACAACACACTAAATTACAGAAAATAATAAAATAATTATTTTTTTAAACTAATTACACCTCATCTAATCCCCCTAATAAAATAAAAAAGCCCCCCAAAATAAAAAAAAAATCCCTACCCTATACTAAATTACAAATAGCCCTTAAAAGGGCTTTTTTGCGGGGCATTGCCCCAAAGTAATCAGCTCTTTTACCTGTAAAAAAAAAATACAATACCCCCCAACATTAAAACCCACCACACACACACCCAACCCTACTCTAAAACCCACCCAATCCCCCCTTAATAAAACCTAACACTAACCCCTTGAAGATCACCCTACCTTGAGACGTCTTCACCCAACCAGGCAGAAGTGGTCCTCCAGACGGTCCGAAGTCTTCATCCTATCCGGGAAGAAGAGGTCCTCCAGATGGCCAGAAGTCTTCATCCAGACGGCATCTTCTATCTGCATCCATCCGGAGCGGAGCGGGTCCATCTTCAAGACATCCGACGGGGAGCATCCTCTTCTTTCCGACGACTAACACTAAATGACGGTACCTTTAAGTGACCTCATCCAAGATGGCGTCCCTTCAATTCCGATTGGCTGATAGAATTCTATCAGCCAATCGGAATTAAGGTAGAAAAAATCCTATTGGCTGATGCAATCAGCCAATAGGAATGAAGTTCAATCCTATTGGCTGATCCAATCAGCCAATAGGATTGAGCTCGCATTCTATTGGCTGATTGGAACAGCCAATAGGATGCAAGCTCAATCCTATTGACTGATTGGATCAGCCAATAGGATTTTTTCTACCTTAATTCTGATTGGCTGATAGAATTCTATCAGCCAATCAGAATTGAAGGGACGCCATCTTGGATGACATCACTTAAAGGTACCGTCATTTAGTGTTAGTCGTCGTAAAGAAGAGGATGCTCCGCGTCGGATGTCTTGAAGATGGACCCGCTCCGCTCCGGATGGATGAAGATAGAAGATGCCGCCTGGATGAAGACTTCTGGCCGTCTGGAAGACCTCTTCTGCCCGGATAGGATGAAGACTTCAAACCGTCTGGAGAACCACTTCTGCCCGGTTGGCTGAAGACGTCTCAAGGTAGGGTGATCTTCAAGGGGGTAGGTTTTATTAAGGGGGGATTGGGTGGGTTTTAGAGTAGGGTTGGGTGTGTGGGTGGTGGGTTTTAATGTTGGGGGAGTATTGTATTTTTTTTTTTACAGATAAAAGAGCAGATTACTTTGGGGCTATGCCCCGCAAAAAGCCCTTTTAAGGGCTATTTGTAATTTAGTATAGGGTAGGGATTTTTTTTTATTTTGGGGGAGTTTTTTATTTTATTAGGGGGATTAGATTAGGTGTAATTAGTTTAAAAAATTGTAACTATTTTATTATTTTCTGTAATTTAGTGGGGTTTTTTTCCGTACTTTAGTTTATTTTATTTAATTGTAATTAATTGTAGTTAATTTAGTTAATTTATTTAATGATAGTGTAGTGTTAGGTGTAATTGTAACTTAGGTTAGGTTTTATTTTACAGGTAAATTTGTACTTATTTTAGCTAGGTAGTTATTAAATAGTTAATGACTATTTAATAACTATTGTACCTAGTTAAAATAAATACAAAGTTGTCTGTAAAATAAATATAAACCCTGAGATAGCTACAATGTAACTATTAGTTATATTGTAGCTAGCTTAGGGTTTATTTTATAGGTAAGTATTTAGTTTTAAATAGGAATTATTTAGTTAATAATAGTAATTTTATTTATATGTATTTAAATTATATTTAAGTTAGGGGGGTGTTAGGGTTAGACTTAGGTTTAGGGGTTAATATATTTATTATAGTGGCGGTGACGTGGGCGGCAGATTAGCGGTTAATATATGTAGTTAGGTTGCAGCGACATTGGGGGCGGCAGATTAGGGGTTAATAAATATAATGTAGGGTTCGGCAGATTAGGGGTTAATAATATAAAGCAGGTGTTGGCGATGTCGGGGGCGGCAGATTAGGGGTTAATACGTGTACGATTAGGGGTGTTTAGACTCGGAGTTCATGTTAGGGTGTTAGGTGTAAACATAACTTTTATTTCCCCATAGGAATCAATGGGGCTGCCTTAGAAGCTGAACGCTGCTTTTTTGCAGGGTTTTTTTCAGCCGACTCTGCCACATTGATTCATATGGGGAAATTGTGTATGAGCACGTTTAGCCAGCTCACTGCTACCGAAAGCAGCGCTGGTTTTGAGGTGAGATGTGGAGCTAAATTTTGCTCTCCGCTTCACTTTTTTGCGGCTAACGCCGGGTTTAAAAAAAACTGTAATACCAGCGTTGTTTGTAGGTGAGTGGTGAGCTGAAACTGCTCGTTAGCACTGCAAGCCTTACCGACAAAAACTCGTAATCTAGCCGATAGTTTCTTAGTTCTTTTGTAGGCTCTGGAGCAGCAATGCACTATTTGTATCAAGCTGAACACAACTGCTGAACCAATGACAAGTGACATATATGTATATCCACCAACAATCAGCTAGCTCCTAGCAATGAATTACTGCTCCTGTGCCTATCTAGGTGTTCTCTTCAACAAATGATACCAGGAGAGCAAAGCAATTTTAATGATAAAAGTCATTTGTCAAGTTATATAAAATTGCATGCACCATCTAAATCAAAGTTTAATTGGGACTTTACTGTTTATTTTATTAAAGCCCTTTTATAGCAAAAACAATTAAAATGTATCATATAACTTAAATCCACCATGGCTTTGTCCCACTTGTAGACCCTTATCTTTTGTAAAATGTCTCTCTTTCCACTGATATGTTATTTCCTTGTATTATAACCTCCTCACATTCTTTAGTGATTAGGAACTCATCATTTTTATTTAAACTATTATCTTTTGTCTAGTTGTAACATTTCCAGGAGATTGTAGTTGTCTTGCACAGTAGTACTGTGGGGGTGTAATCAGTATCAGCTAATAAGACTCATATGTCAGTTCATTAGACTCCTCTATCAGTTTATTAGACTTCTCTGTTTTTACATACTACCGCCGAGTCTTATCTCATAAATGCCAAGGTTAAATAATAAACCTGTTATCCTTTAGCTCCACTGGAAAAAATGATTATTTTAACCCGCCCTGACAATCATTAGCATAGCCAGACAAACTGCTTATTATTAGACCTACTGATATTTTAGTACTAAACAATTTCACATCATTAATAAAAATTGCTTGTCCTATAGTCACAACTCTATGTCACTTTGATTATGCATTTAGACAAGAATGGACAACATATTTAAAAGGCCTTTCAGATAAACATGTGCTCCCTAACTCAAGCAATTATTGCATCCATTGAAACTTACACTATGGGGCCCATTTATCAAGCTCTGTACGGAGCTTGTGGGTCCATGTTTCTGGCGAGTCTTCAGACTCGGTAGAAACACAAGTTATGAAGCAGCGGTTTTAAGACCGCTGCTCCATAACCCTGTCCACCTGCTCTGAGCAGGCGGACAGGAATCACCGGAAATCAACCCGATCGAGTACGATCAGGTTGATTGACAGCTCCCTGCTGGCGGCCCATTGGCCGCGAGTCAGCAGGGGGTGGCGTTGCACCAGCAGCTCTTGTGAGCTGCTGGTGCGATGTTAAATGCGGAGAGCGTATTGCTCTCCTCATTCAGCGAGGTCTTGCGGACCTGATCTGTACTGTCGGATCAGGTCCGCAAGACCTTTAATAAATAGGCCCCTATATATTTAGGTTTTTTTTGTGCATACCTATGTCCTAAAAAATTAACAGCCTTTAGTGGGATTTACTTTGTTAGAGTCACTAGTTATGTGTCATTACTTTTATCCCATGCCATTATTTTATATGAGAGACATATTAAATTTTTCTTACCTTGCAAAAGGTTGATTTGTCACACAAAGAATGACTTATTAAACTAATCAATTTGCGGTGTTTATTATGGTTTCAATTCAAATTGTAACTAAGGGAGAGACAGAAAAAAGACAGGGGCTTATATAGCACTCATCCTTACTAGAACTAAATTAGAAATAGTATAAAAACCATACTTTAATATATATAGTTAAAATGGGGTAAACACCCCTAAGGAAATCTAAAACCCACTACCAAGCAAACAAACAAACAAACTCAGGGCAAGCCGACAGTCACTCCTCTGTTTCCTGGCCGATAACAGGAAACATCGGCATCAGGTGGCTGAAGTGACTGAACGGTATGCAAGTAAAGTAGTTTAAAACAAACGCGTTTTGGCTAATAAATAGCCTTTCTCAATGTTATACTTCACAATGTAAAGTTGTTTAAGCCGAGGCTCCAGCGTGCACAGTCTTATATATCAGTGTGTGATTTACCTCTAGCCAATCACAGTGTGCCCAGCAAGAGACGCCTACATGTCCTCCAATCGCTATGTGTAGACAATTACGCCCACCGTTAGACCCACTCTGTGTGGCTGAGGAATTGTTCGTCAAACGTAACCTGCACGCTTATTGGATATATTAGCGGGCTAGAATTCTCCCCTAATGTGGTGCCCACGCTGCAATATTATCGTGGCCAATAGATCATACTGGTCACAAAATAGGATGTAACATAACAATAGTCATTACAATACTAATGTGTTATTACTTATCAATCCAGTCTGATTAACATCAATATGGTATTTTGATGTGATCGCCTCGGAACAAAAAATGATTACAGATGGAAACCAAATGGGTTTTCAACCTGAATACTGTCATACCTAATGGTATGAATGAGTATAATAATTACTGTGTGTATATCTAATTGGATATGTATAGTGAGTGTAATATCCCTTTAATTGTGGTAATCCAGCCCATTTAAGTTTATGTAAATGTCCCTTTAATACATAGCATCATTTGCACTTTATATTTATAGTACTAGTTACGATACATAAGAGGGATCAATAACTACTGGGCTTTATTTACATAATATGATAAAAAAGAAAATACATAGCCATTATTAGCTTAAGCTATGCAAAAGAATGACAAGGCAGCACTCAAAGGTCAAAAGAAAATAAGTGGTTTATTTTGCTTAAATCCCTGTTAGCCAGAGACATCAATTCACCCCAAAACATAAACGTGAAATTAAAATGAGGAATTAAACATTACCAGGCCTGGTATAATCAACAATTCAAACACATTTGTACTAAACATATCTAGAAAGCACATAAGTGTGACAACACGCTTCCTAATATTGATACAATTATGTGTTAAATTTTGCAACAAAATAACCATAAGATAATGAGAACAAATGTCGCAGAATCGGAGCACTTAGTGTATAAAACACGCTCCTTTGAAATGGATAAAATTACCACAAGAAAGTTCCAGTGTTCCTGTGTAAACCAGCTGATAATATGAGAACAGCTTCACCACAACTCGCGGTACATGCCTTTAGCCTGCTGGATTAAACTTCCACCATGTCCTTTGCAAGACAAACTGATTTCAGACAGCTCAGGACTCCGGTCATATCCATGGCACAATGGGCTCCTCTTTATTGCTGCACCTTTCTGATTGCAAGACAGAAGCTTTAGGGCTCCAAGGCTGCTGAACATATGTGCTGGTAAATCCAAATCACCTTGAACACGGTCACTCCATTAACCGCTGCCAGGTAAGTTATTCCTCTTCTTCAAAAGTTACCGCTCTCATGAAACGTCAGGCATAAAAAATACCGCACCTGGTGTTCCCAGGCGGTCTACCATCCAGGTATTGACCAGGCCTGGCCCTGCTTAACTTCTGAGATCAGACGGGATCAGGATCAGTTAAGCAGGGCCAGGCCTGGTCAGTACCTGGATGGTAGACCGCCTGGGAACACCAGGTGCGGTATTTTTTATGCCTGACATTTCATGAGAGCGGTAACTTTTGAAGGAGAGGAATAACTTACCTGGCAGCAGTTAATGGAGTGACCGTGTTCAAGGTGATTTGGATTTACCAGCGCATATGTTCAGCAGCCTTGGAGCCCTAAAGCTTCTGTCTTGCAATCAGAAAGGTGCAGCAATAAAGAGGAGCCCATTGTGCCGTGGATAAAACCGGAGTCCTGAGCTGTCTGAAATCAGTTTGTCTTGCAAAGGACATGGTGGAAGTTTAATCCAGCAGGCTAAAGGCATGTACCGCGAGTTGTGGTGAGGCTGTTTTCATATTATCAGCTGGTTTACACAAGAACACTGGAACTTTCTTGTGGCAATTTTATCCATTTCAAAGGAGCGTGTTTTATACACTAAGTGCTCCGATTCTGGGACATTTGTTCTCATTATCTTATGGTTATTTTGTTGCAAAATGTAACACATAATTGTATCAATATTAGGAAGCGTGTTGTCACACTTATGTGCTTTCTAGATATGTTTAGTACAAATGTGTTTGAATTGTTGATTATACCAGGCTTGGTAATGTTTAATTCCTCATTTTAATTTCACGTTTATGTTTTGGGGTGAATTGATGTCTCTGGCTAACAGGGATTTAAGCAAAATAAACCACTTATTTTCTTTTGACCTTTGAGTGCTGCCTTGTCATTCTTTTGCATAGCTTAAGCTAATAATGGCTATGTCTTTTCTTTTTTATCATATTATGTATATTGCTTTATGACCTGGTCTCTATATTTATATCAACTGTAGAGTGCACACACTCCTTAATTTAAAAAAAATAAAAAATTATACTGGGCCTTATTTCCTACATTCTCGTATATCTAGAGTTCCAATCTGAACATATAATACAATTCTACACAAGAATCATAGGCCTAGATTTGGAGTTTGGCGGTAGGTTTTAGGCTACCGCCGGTATTTGGAGTCAGTCAGGAAAGGGTCTAACGCTCACTTTTCAGCCGCGACTTTTCCATACCGCAGATCCCCTTACGTCAATTGCGTATCCTATCTTTTCAATGGGATCTTTCTAACTCCGGTATTTAGAGTCGTGGCTGAAGTGAGCGTTAGAAATCTAACGACAAAACTCCAGCCGCAGAAAAAAGTCAGTAGTTAAGAGCTTTCTGGGCTAACGCCGGTTTATAAAGCTCTTAACTACTGTGCTCTAAAGTACACTAACACCCATAAACTACCTATGTACCCCTAAACCGAGGTCCCCCCACATCGCCGCCACTCGATGAAATATTTTTAACCCCTAATCTGCCGACCGCCACCTACGTTATCCTTATGTACCCCTAATCTGCTGCCCCTAACACCGCCGACCCCTGTATTATATTTATTAACCCCTAACCTGCCCCCCACAACGTCGCCTCCACCTGCCTACACTTATTAACCCCTAATCTGCCGACCGCAGAGCGCCGCTACTTACGTTATCCTTATGTACCCCTAATCTGCTGCCCCTAACACTGCCGACCCCTATATTATATTTATTAACCCCTAATCTGCCCCCACAACGTTGCCTTCACCTGCCTACACTTATTAACCCCTAATCTGCCGAGCGGACCGCACCGCTATTATAATAAAGTTATTAACCCCTAATCCGCCTCACTAACCCTATAATAAATAGTATTAACCCCTAATCTGCCCTCCCTAACATCGCCGACACCTAACTTCAAACATTAACCCCTAATCTGCCGACTGGAGCTCACCGCTATTCTAATAAATGTATTAACCCCTAAAGCTAAGTCTAACTCTAACACTAACACCCCCCTAATTTAAATATAATTTAAATCTAACGAAATAAATTAACTCTTATTAAATAAATTATTCCTATTTAAAGCTAAATACTTACCTGTAAAATAAATCCTAATATAGCTACAATATAAATTATATTTATATTATAGCTATTTTAGGATTTATATTTATTTTACAGGTAACTTTGTATTTATTTTAACCAGGTACAATAGCTAAAATAGTTAAAATAATTACAAAATTACCTGTAAAATAAATCCTAACCTAAGTTACAATTAAACCTAACACTACACTATCAATAAATTAATTAAATAAAATACCTACAATTACCTACAATTAAACCTAACACTACACTATCAATACATTAATTAAATAAAATACCTACAATTACCTACAATTAAACCTAACACTACACTATCAATACATTAATTAAATACAATATCTACAAATAAATACAATGAAATAAACTAACTAAAGTACAAAAAATAAAAAAGAACTAAGTTACAAAAAATAAAAAAATATTTACAAACATCAGAAAAATATTACAACAATTTTAAACTAATTACACCTACTCTAAGCCCCCTAATAAAATAACAAAGACCCCCAAAATAAAAAAATGCCCTACCCTATTCTAAATTACTAAAGTTCAAAGCTCTTTTACCTTACCAGCCCTGAACAGGGCCCTTTGCGGGGCATGCCCCAAAGAATTCAGCTCTTTTGCCTGTAAAAAAAACACATACAATACCCCCCCCCCCAACATTACAACCCACCACCCACATACCCCTAATCTAACCCAAACCCCCCTTAAATAAACCTAACACTAAGCCCCTGAAGATCTTCCTACCTTATCTTCACCATACCAGGTTCACCGATCGATCCAGAAGAGCTCCTCCGATGTCCTGATCCAAGCCCAAGCAGGGGGCTGAAGATGTCCATGATCCGGCTGAAGTCATCATCCAAGCGGGAGCTGAAGAGGTCCATGATCCGGCTGAAGTCATCATCCAAGCGGGAGCTGAAGAGGTCCATGATCCGGCTGAAGTCTTCTATCAACGGCATCTTCAATCTTCTTTCTTCCGGATCCATCTTGCAGACCTCCGACGCGGAACATCCTGCTGGCCCGACGGACTACCGACGAATGAAGGCTCCTTTAAGGGACGTCATCCAAGATGGCGTCCCTCGAATTCCGATTGGCTGATAGGATTCTATCAGCCAATCGGAATTAAGGTAGGAAAATTCTGATTGGCTGATGGAATCAGCCAATCAGAATCAAGTTCAATCCGATTGGCCGATCGGAACAGCCAATAGAATGCGAGCTCAATCTGATTGGCTGATCGGATCAGTCAATCGGATTGAACTTGATTCTGATTGGCTGATTCCATCAGCCAATCAGAATTTTCCTACCTTAATTCCGATTGGCTGATAGAATCCTATCAGCCAATCGGAATTCGAGGGACGCCATCTTGGATGACGTCCCTTAAAGGAGCCTTCATTCGTTGGTAGTCCGTCGGGCCAGCAGGATGTTCCGCGTCGGAGGTCTGCAAGATGGATCCGGAAGAAGATTGAAGATGCCGTTGATAGAAGACTTCAGCCGGATCATGGACCTCTTCAGCTCCCATTTGGATGATGACTTCAGCCGGATCATGGACATCTTCAGCCCCCTGCTTGGGCTTGGATCAGGACATTGGAGGAGCTCTTCTGGATCGATCGGTGAACCGGGTATGGTGAAGATAAGGTAGGAAGATCTTCAGGGGCTTAGTGTTAGGTTTATTTAAGGGGGGTTTGGGTTAGATTAGGGGTATGTGGGTGGTGGGTTGTAATGTTGGGGGGGGGTATTGTATGTGTTTTTTTTACAGGCAAAAGAGCTGAATTCTTTGGGGCATGCCCCGCAAAGGGCCCTGTTCAGGGCTGGTAAGGTAAAAGAGCTTTGAACTTTAGTAATTTAGAATAGGGTAGGGCATTTTTTTATTTTGGGGGTCTTTGTTATTTTATTAGGGGGCTTAGAGTAGGTGTAATTAGTTTAAAATTGTTGTAATATTTTTCTGATGTTTGTAAATATTCTTTTATTTTTTGTAACTTAGTTCTTTTTTATTTTTTGTACTTTAGTTAGTTTATTTCATTGTATTTATTTGTAGATATTGTATTTAATTAATGTATTGATAGTGTAGTGTTAGGTTTAATTGTAGGTAATTGTTGGTATTTTATTTAATTAATTTATTGATAGTGTAGTGTTAGGTTTAATTGTAACTTAGGTTAGGATTTATTTTACAGGTAATTTTGTAATTATTTTAACTAGTTTAGATATTTTACCTGGTTAAAATAAATACAAAGTTACCTGTAAAATAAATATAAATCCTAAAATAGCTATAATTTAAATATAATTTATATTGTAGCTACATTAGGATTTATTTTACAGGTAAGTATTTAGCTTTAAATAGGAATAATTTATTTAATAAGAGTTAATTTATTTAGTTAGATTTAAATTATATTTAACTTAGGGGGGTGTTAGTGTTAGGGTTAGACTTAGCTTTAGGGGTTAATACATTTATTAGAATAGCGGTGAGCTCCAGTCGGCATATTAGGGGTTAATGTTTGAAGTTAGGTGTCGGCGATGTTAGGGAGGGCAGATTAGGGGTTAATACTATTTATTATAGGGTTAGTGAGGCGGATTAGGGGTTAATAACTTTATTATAATAGCGGTGCGGTCAGCTCGGCAGATTAGGGGTTAATAAGTGTAGGCGACGTTGTGGGGGGCAGATTAGGGGTTAATAAATATAATATAGGGGTTTGCGGTGTTAGGGCAGCAGATTAGGGGTACATAGGGATAATGTAAGTAGCGGCGGTTTACGGAGCGGCAGATTAGGGGTTAATAATAATATGCAGGGGTCAGCGATAGCGGGGGCGGCAGATTAGGGGTTAATTAGTGTAAGGTTAGGGGTGTTTAGACTCGGGGTACATGTTAGAGTGTTAGGTGCAGACGTAGGAAGTGTTTCCCCATAGCAAACAATGGGGCTGCGTTAGGAGCTGAATGCGGCTTTTTTGCAGGTGTTAGGTTTTTTTTCAGCTCAAACAGCCCCATTGTTTCCTATGGGGGAATCGTGCACGAGCACGTTTTTGAAGCTGGCCGCGTCCGTAAGCAACTCTGGTATCGAGAGTTGAAGTTGCGTTAAATATGCTCTACGCTCCTTTTTTGGAGCCTAACGCAGCCATTCTGTGGACTCTCAATGCCAGAGTTATTTAAAAGGTGCGGCCAGAAAAAAGCCAGCGTTATCTACGCGGGTCGTTACCGACAAAACTCTAAATCTAGCCAATATTGTTTTAATGTTCACATAGATGTGATATTCTCCATATACAATTAAACATTGGATATCAATACCAATAGTTTGTGCATCGAACACTATTGATTTAGCTATCGACTTATATGCAAATCTTGGTGTAGGAGTAATATTTAACTATATGGTCTCATGTATATTTTTTTGACACCTACGAATTAACATTGGCAACACCTAAAAACAAAAAGACTAGGTTATGCAAATAATATCTAACAAGTTAAACGGAAAATGCAACTGTATGGATATGTACCCCTTTAAGGATCTTTACCTAATTTGTAAATATTTTTTAATGATTGGGACACTGATTATAGATATACAATAGATCTTTTCTGATCACACATTCATAACAATAGCACAATATTATTTCCTACTAGATCTTCACCTCGGTACAAGTGAAACGCCATTACAATATATTATAGTATACAATATACTATAATATAGTATAGTATACATATACACTATTAATGTCATTCTCACATATGATGTTAAATGCACACAGGTTCATTGCAACCAGATCCCAATTCAGCCGTACTATGCCCTGCAGTATATGATCGGGTAATTAATTGTGAATGGCACACATTTTTTGTTCCGAGGCGATCACATCAAAATACCATATTGATGTTAATCAGATTGGATTGATAAGTAATAACACATTAGTATTGTAATGACTATTGTTATGTTACATCCTATTTTGTGACCAGTATGATCTATTGACCATGATAATATTGCAGCATCAGCACCACATTAGGGGAGAATTCTAGCCCGCTAATATATCCAATAAGCGTGCAGGTTACGTTTGACGAATAATTCCTCAGCCACACAGAGTGGGCCTAACGATGGGCGTAATCGTTTACACATAGCGATTGGAGGACATGTAGGCGTCTCTTGCTGGGCACACTGTCATTGGCTAGGGGTAAATCACACACTGATATATAAGACTGTGCACGCTGGAGCCTCGGCTTAAACAACTTTACATTGTGAAGTATAACATTGAGAAAGGCTATTTATTAGCCAAAACGCGTTTGTTTTAAACTACTTTACTTGCATACCGTTCAGTCACTTCAGCCACCTGATGCCGATGTTTCCCGTTATCGGTCAGGAAACAGAGGAGTGACTGTCGGCTTGCCCTGAGTTTGTTTGTTTGTTTGCTTGGTAGTGGGTTTTAGATTTCCTTAGGGGTGTTTACCCCATTTTAACTATATATATTAAAGTATGGTTTTTATACTATTTCTAATTTAGTTCTAGTAAGGATGAGTGCTATATAAGCCCCTGTCTTTTTTCTGTCTCTCCCTTAGTTGCATTAACCTTTAAGGGGCAGCACCGGAATCTGGTAACAGATTCTTTTCCTTACTAATCTATGGTGCAGTGCCAATTTAAAATATTTTTTCTAGCATATTCAATTCAAATTGTATAATGGTAATGGAACATCTCCTGCTTTTGCTCTCCTCTCTAACTCACCAAATCTCTCGCCTTCTCTCTCTCTTCTAGTCATTCATCTCCACACTGTCTTTCCTGTCCCTCACAAAGTCTTTTGTCCCTTTCTAACCAATCACCTCACTTTCCTTATCTCTGAACAACATCATAGGTAGTCATTACTCACAAGAGGAAGGTTACTCTTATTTTGGTCACTACTTATATAGAGATCATGGGCTCCATGTACTAAAGCGTCAATTTTCTCGCCGACAACGTGTCTGCTCAACTTGCTTTAACTCGCAGCTAGCGAGATGTTGCCCGCCTGCCATATGTGCTAAAAAACATCCAAAAAAATCTTGCGTCTAATCAGCATCGAGCACTGGCGAATGATTCATACATATGACGCCTCGCTAGTTGCGAATGTACTATTATTTGCTTACAACTTGTCAGTCATGTTTGTCCCACGTGACTGTAAGGTGTCAGAAACGTAAGATTTGTCGCGGGAACATATTGCAGCACTATATAAAGTAGAATTTATCAATTTTGTCAGACTGCATAGTTCCCGAACTTGAAGCTTTACTGACTTTTATTGTTATTGATAAATTAAGTATGGCTACTTCTCGATCGGATTCACAATCCAAATCGAAGAATCCACACTTTTCACATCAGCAGAACCTGGTTCTTGTTGATATGGTTCTAGACTTGTATGACAATTTATTTGGACTCGGATAACATATGCTGTCAGTGCTCAAGGACCTGGGAAAAAGGACGTTGACCAAATCAAAAAAAGGTACAATGACATAAAAAGATTTGCCAAAGCCAAATAGGCAAAAGAAAAAAATTCTACTCATGCTACCGGTCGCTGATCTGACCGATTACGAGTAGAGACTGGTGCAGCGTCTAGGCCCAGAAGTAATCGTTGGGATCACAGATGATTGTGATAGCGACCTAAGAGGTATAACATAACTCAAATTACTTATTAGTATTTAAATTGAATTATTATTGTAATTATCCAGTAGAGTCAGTTTATCAAAATATTTATTTAAAGATATTTTGGCAAATCAATTTTTATTGGCGACAATTTTGATTATGTAAAATATAGGCCTATTACTGCTAGATTTTTGTATAGCTTTCTAAATAACATGTTATGTAATCGTCAGGATCACAGATGATTGTGATAGCGACCTAAGTGGTAAAACATAACTCTAATTAATTAGTAGTATTTAAATTGAATGATGATCATATTGTAATTATCCAGTAGAGTCAGTTTATCAAAATATTTATTATTTAAAGATATTTTGGCAAATCAATTTTTATTGGCGACAATTTTGATTATGTAAAATATAGGCCTATTACTGCTAGATTTTTGTATAGCTTACAAAATAACTATTGTTATCTAATTTACTTCATTCTCTTGATATCCTTTGCTGTAAAGCATATCTAGAAATGCTTACTAGCTGCTTGAACATAGATGCCTCTAATAGAAGTATATTTGAATGTATTTTAAAATTTTATTTTCTTTCTGACTCATTAAATAAAATTTTGTGGTTTAATGTCCCTATTAATCAAATCAAAAGAAGCTCCAAACAATAGTATTTCTATGTGAGCTCTGTATTAAATTAACGTTTGCAGATACAGTGCTAGATATTTGTACCCTAATTTAGCTTTTAATAATATATTAGTTAAAATTCTATTGAAATGCATATACATACAAACTTCATAGTATAAACCTACAAATGCAGAAACACAAACGCTTCAGTATACATTACACACGCATATACACACACACTACATATACACTTATACATGCAGATAAACACACACTACATATCATACACTTACACATTCAGATACTCACTCACAGTAGTGTAGACTTAATTCATGCATATACACACACTATACATGCAGATGTTCTCAATCGATGAAGATACTCAGTTATACATGCAGATACTCACAATTATTATCTTAAAATTATACATGTAGATACACAGACTACATTAGCATACACCTATACATGCATATACACACCCACTATTTTTTTGGAGGTCGTACATATAGATAACAATCTTATCATGATATTGGTTTTAGAGTGGATTAATGAGTGTTTGTCTACAATGCTAGTATTAAATAAATAGTCTAGACTTAACATGATATTGGTTGTTACAGTGGATTAATCAGTGTTTAAGTGCTAGTATTAAAAAATACTCAAGACTTGGCTTTACATAAAAGAATACTCCTGAGGTTATGTAATCTTTCAAAGAACAAAAGAATTATGTGAATGGAATTCTGTCTTTTAACTTGTCATTTCATTAGCACATGAAGAAAGCACTCTTTCTTTAACAATTAATCCTAATAAGGGAATAAATTCAATTATGTATCAACAAGCTGTTATAAGTAGTCTTTGAACTTGTCATTTAATTAGCAAATGAGCAGACGACTCTTTCTTTTACAATTAATTGTTAATAAGGTAATAAATTCAATTATGTGTCAACAAGCTTTTAAAGTTTTTTTTCAATACAAACAACCTTGAGTGTCTTCAGAATGTTTTAATGTCCTTAAATAAAATTAGGATTAAGGTTTGTTTAATATTAAACATTATGTTACTATAAAGATACTAGCCCTTTGTTTAATGTTAAATTCAATTTATTCAACCTGGATCATTATCTGTGTGCTACACTGTCCCTTTCAATAACCACTATTAATATTTAAAATTTTATTTGTTTATTAATCTTCTATTTATATAAACAATGATTAACGTTTAATTTTATTTATCATTTATCTGTTAACAGCTCGACCACAATCGGTGACGGCTAGGGTGGTGATGATCATGCTTCAGCCATTCCATCAACCTCGTCCAGAATGTCGATGACAAGTGGTGGTGTCCTTACTGGACAATTGATACGCAGACATCATCTACTAGCCATACCTTGTTATCAGCTGATACACTTCCACATTTAAATTTTTGGTGTGTAAAACATTAATTATCAATTGTGCATATTTTTTTTAATTAAAAATATTGCACCATTTTTTTCATTCTCACTGGTCATATTAATTTTTTTTAGAAATAATGAAAACATTAATGTATGAACTTTTTATTATTTTGAGATTACATGAAATTGAGTGTATTATAAAGGCTGTATATCCATATTTTGAGTTTTGAAATCTATTTTTCTAGACACTATATGAATTCCTGTTTTTGTTTTTTTTTGTTCTGTTATTGGTATTCTATTGGAAAGCAAACCTAATAAGGTTTATATCAAAAATTCTAATTCCTTGAAGGCCTTTTTTTTTTTTTTTTTCAAAGCGGGGTAGAGCTAGCTCACGTAGGCCATATAGATAACATTGATATAACTGACGTCTTATTTTTTGTATTTAAAAAATAAATAAATTATATGTTAATATATTTTTATTTTATTTTATTTGTAACCACAGCTGACCTTGGACATCTTTTTAGGACCATGACGGGAAGTTCTCCACGGTTGTTTGATGGTGAGTATCTCTCTCTTTTTTTTAAGATTTTGGTTTTTTATAGGCATCTATATCGACAATGAAACATATTCAAAGATATTTAATTTTTTTTATATATATATAGATTTATATTTATCTAAATAAAATATATATATATATCTATATATATTTAATATATATTTATATATATATACATTGAGAGAGAGAGAGATTTATATATATATTATATATATATATAATATATATATATAATATGATATGCAAAAAAGGCAGCACTCACTGGTCATTTGTAATTAAAATTTTGCTTTTAATAATACAAAAGCTTAAAATCTTGTGAAAAAAAAAAATTTTGCACTCTGGATAATATGTTACTAAAATGCCTTGGGTGCTGATCAAGTATAAGTTAAACAGCAAACTGAGTAGCAGTACAAAGGTTTTATATCAAAGTGTTAACTTTATTATTCGACATTTGTGTGTCACAAACTACCCATCCACAGACTTACAAAGACGCACGTGTAAGCCTGAGGACGGGTTGTTTGTGAGCCCAAAAATCCATTAATTAATAAACTTAAAACATTTTAAATAACACATTTGGAGTGCTATTCTGTTTGATGTGTATATATATATATATATATATTTATTTATTTTTTTTATAAATATATATATATATATATATATATATATATGCAGTATATATATATATATATATATATATATATATATATATATATATATAATTTTTTTAATATATTCATATATATTATTTTCTTCATTTGTAATTTTCACAGATACAGAATAATCATCAAGGGAGGTAATTTTAAATATGGTTGCTGTAGAACCAGAAATACCAGAGATGGAGGAACATCAATCCGGGATTTGGGAAGTGAGACCCCGGAATATTTGGATGAAATCATGGATGTACAACCAATGGAAAATCCATCAACCTGTTCCTGATGAATCAGAAGTTCATGAACCAACACTTCAAGAAAATGTACAGCCAGCACAACCACAAGCTCAGGAAAGACCAGTGGTACCTGGCAACTCTGAAATCGATTAACAACTTGATGATGTGTGTCTCAATGAAATGATCTCTCTTGCTAGGACAATATAGGGTGGATCATAGAGAGTTACAAAATGTTATAATCGCACACCTGGACCGAAGTTCGTCATTAGCAGAAAGACAATTGCAATTAGACAGAGAGAGGTTTGATTGGCAGAGGCGAATGGCATGAGGAACACAATGAACAGATCAATCGTTCATTACGCCTCGCAGACACACAGTGAATGTTCTCCTGTCCATTATTCGGGAAAGACAGGGTCCTTCGGACCCCAATAGGCCAGGACATCAGTGATAGCCATTAATTTTGTTTTTATATTTATACATCTAATTCACACTGTTTGTGATTTTGCACTTTTTTATTCATTTTTTATTTTTGTTCAATATAATTTTTTATTTTTGAGTTCCATTAATATATATAAAAAAAAATTAACATTTGTTATTTAAATAGATTTTTTTTAATACAATTTGAAAAAACAAGGAATCCAATTATTTTTTCTGTGAAATTATTTTTTATTTAAATAAAAATAAAAATTTATTAAGTGGTAAACAATTTTTATTTTTCAAAAATACAATCAACATTAATGTTTGTTTTTTTGATGGTTCATAAAGTAATACTTTTTATCAACATATAAAAAGAAATTGAAAGTATTATTTTAAAAAAAATGCTTTTAAATGCCATATTTTTTGTACAAAAAATCAACTTGCTCCATCAATATTCCCCATTGTTGACCTTATTTTTGCCAATTTAATTTTGAAATTATCATCCGTAAAAGTTTGTGTGCTTTCATCTATTTTCTCTTCAAAAACTTACATACCTTAAAATAAATTACAAAAAAATAAATTTACATATTAATCACATAACAAAAATATAAACGATATATAGATATCTGTATATACCTTCTTTTTCTGTCCTGCACAATATTTTCCTCTAATATGGGAAACATCGCTTGAACCAGAGGCTATAGTAATATAAATACATATAATTTTTAATTTATCATTAATTGCTTTGAAATATTTTCGATTTTTGACAAAGGGAAATAAATAATATACCTTTGTCTATCATATTTTTTATAGGAGGAACCATATTTTGTCCCATCATATTACTTTTGGTGATCCCATGCCATCCAATTCTATTTCCACTTGTACCGCTTTGTCAAACAATCGACCTTTTTAGAAATTTAGAAAAAATAAAAATTAATATCACATTATTTTTTGAATATTTATATTTCCTAAAAAAAAATTAAAGGAAAATATCTAATACCTCTTCCAACATTAGTATCATCATCGTTTGGGCATGTGTCATCTACATCAAGATCAAAGTAATAATTTTTGTTGTTGTTCAAACGATGGATATCTTCATAAGAACATCCCGGGATATCTACATGTGCATTAGATTATGAAATAGAACAGATTTAATTAATTTAAAATTAATATTATGATTGTGATGCAATTATTTAATTATTACTTTTTTTATTGTCAATTTCTAAAACCTTGTAAACCCTGTTCTATCGTTATGTACCTTTTTGAGTGTTGACAGACAATTTTTTTCATTGCTCTGCTATTTTTTTGGATGTCATTGGTTTGTCCATAAGTGTCAAAGGAAGTCGGTGGTGAAAGTGATCCCCACTATTTGGAGTTTCAATTTTTTTGGACTTTGATTTTGATTTTTTTCATATCTGTTTGTAAAAAATTAATTTACATTTTATAGTTTTACTGAATAATACATGTTAATTTTCATTTCATATATGCAAGTTGAAGGTATACTAAACACAAACATTTCATTTCATGATTAATAATAATAAAAATATATGATTAAATAGCTTATTGAATGCTATTATCAATTTAGATTTGCTATTGTGATATCTTTATGTAAATATAATTCATTTAAAGCTTAGTAGACAGTCCATTTTCGGTTAATCAACAAGTCTATAGCTTACTTATTGGTGGATACATTTAGAAAAACAATAAGCTATTATAAACAAGGTTTTAAAAAATAAATGTACAGTCTATTAAACCTAAAGGAACACTGAACACAAATTTTGTCTTTCAATATTCAGATAGAACATTACATTTTAATAATCTTTCAAACTAACTCCTATTATCATTTTATATTAATTCTCTTGATATCTTTATTTGAAAAATAACACATAAATCTATTTGTTTTAATTCACTACTCTGTACAACAGTTTTTCATTGGTGGATGCATTTATCCACCAATCATCAAGGACAACCCATTTTGTAAAACAAAAATTGTTCAAAACATCTAAAATTGCATTATTGATTTTCAAATAAAGTTAACAAGAGAATGAATAAAATCTGATAATAGGAACAAATTAGAAAGTAGATTAAAATGTAATGTTCTATCTGAATACTGAAAGACAAATGTTGTGTTCTTTGTTCCTTTAAGTTTAATAGACTATTATTGAAATTAAATCAAGGGAGAAAGGTAAAAGATGGCGCAGTTATTAAGAATACTAGCAATAACGCTTAAAAATTATAATTACTATCAATAACGCAAAACAGTTATACTTACAGTTTCTTATTAGACGTTTAATTGAATTATAATAGTTAGTCTCCCTACGCCTCAAATCACTGTACTTTCTTAGGCATTGACGTCTTGTCCTTTTTATCTTTGATACTCTATACATCCTTCTTATCATTTCATATATAATATGATCATGACTGTCCTGCTTTTCCAATCTAACTCCTCCCATACGATGAGGAAAATAGCATTCCATAGCATATACCAGGAGGACTATTTCTCCAGCAGTGAAAGGCTCCTGTAGCGACATTTTAGTATCTGACGTCACAACTATACTTGTCAATCAAATTGACGCATGACTATTGTTACTAAGTCGCACTATTTTTGGTTGATTCTATTTTTTATTTAAAATATTGAAAATTAAGAATATTGTTTATCCAACTAACCATTACTAACAACAATTATATTTTATTTTGGGTGGAACTATAAATTTTGCATGATGAATGAGCACATGTGAAATACTTATTGTCATGGATAATTGATCTTTTAAAACATCACTATATCCAAGGTTTTTGACCACAGCTAACACTACTAATATATATATTTTCAAAGATTGTAATTCATTTATATTTCATCCCATTACTATGTTACAAAATCACTAGTTAAATGTAGAATAGTATGTCTAATATGTAATCTTTTTAAAGATAAATGTTGTAATATTTTTGTTATGTAAATCTATTAGTTTGGTTAGGATAAAAATGTTTATAATTCTTATTATTGTTGCTTTTTGTTCATTAAATAAATAGTTATTAGATTATTTTTACAAAAAGAAACGTCTGTTTCATGTTTTTTTTGGGTGTGATCAATGCAAATAATGTGAACTCTGTTGTTTATAAAAAGGACTAAAAAGAAATAACAAGATGATGATGTTTCACAAAAATTTTATTTGAACAAAAAAAACATAACGAAATAATTCTTTGATAAAGATCAATTATCAAAATATTGGTTAGAAAACCATATCCCTTGTGGCCATGCCACGTCTATTTGTGTTCTCTCTGCCAAATTTCTCTGGGAAAATCATTGAAAGGCATGGGAATATCTTGAACAATGGGGCATCCTCTTTTTGTGGCAATATTATGCAAAACACAGCAAAACTAATATGATTCTTGCTACTTTTTCAGTAGAATACTGCATTGCCACCCGCCAGATCTGTCCAGACATCGAAACCTCATTTTCAATAATCCATAAGTCCTTTCAATGACACCCCTTGTGCTCTTATGTGCTTCATTAAACCGAATATGTTTCCTGAGTTGAGGGTTATTATAGGGTGTCAAAAGCCATTCATAACAAGGGTAACCGGCATCCCCTGTAATTAAAAAAAAACAATATTAAAGTCAATTTTCAATTTTCGTTCAAACAAAAATGTATTTTTATTACTTTTCTAGGCTAGCGTCAAATTAGTATAAATTTATAGTAACAACTTTACAATTTACTTGTATTATGTAATTTAAAAAATTATTTATATATCCTTTGTTGAAGAAATAGCAATGCACATGTGTGAGCCAATCACACAAGGCCTCTACGTGCAGCAACCAATCGGCAGCTACTGAGCATATATCTAGATATGCTTTCCAGCAAGTGATATAAAAAGAATGAAGCTTATTCAATAATAGAAGTAAATTAGAAAGTTGTTTAAAATGACATGCTCTTTCTAAATCATGAAAAAAAAAGGGTTTATAGTTCCTTTTAAGCTTACCTAATAACCATCCCTCTGGCATCTCTCCATTCTCGAATTTTTGATACAGTCTGGTCTGCCGAAGGATATAAGCATCATGGCAGGAGCCAGGGTAATTTGATCTCACACTTATTATTCTAATTTTCGGGTCACACACCATCTGTACATTCAAAGAATGGCATGACTTTCGGTTCCGGTAAATCTCCTCCCGTAAACGGGGCGGTCGAACTGCAATATGTGTACAGTGTATTGCCCCAAAGAACATTTGGCATTCCGGCCACACTGTAGAATTGTGACTTTATCGATTGCCACTCTTCTGTGGTAGATGGTAGACAAACATATTCTGGGAATATATGCATGAGTGCATCGATAACTTTGCATAGATGACAAGAAAAGGCAGACCTGACTGAAACCAATGATGACGCTGGACACTGCCTGAAATGATCCTGTGCAAAAAAGTGCAAGGCAGCAAGAAACTTGAGGATTCTGGGAATGGCCCTCTGAACGAGAAAAATGTGCTATTTGAGCATATAAAGTCAATATTGAATGTCGATCCAGATGGAACCTTTGAATAACCTCTCTATCGGAAAGGGCATCTAAAGGAACCCGAAGAAGGAATACCCGCTGTACTCGTAATCTCCTTCTTCTAACCGGATTTGGTATGGCATCAGGTTGACGAATTTGCCTTCTACCCCTGATTTGCATCAGACGAATAATATACAGTTGAAGAAGTGTCTCCATGGCTAGCAGGATCAAAAGTGAGTAACGATTCAATTGTATTGTCCCTCTTTTAAATCAGTTGTAGGCGTATATCTTATAGACCCTATTGTTTATTATGGTGCTCGCCACCTATTAGCTGGCGAGGGATTTTTCACGAGGTAGGTGCGGAAAAATTCACGAGCGTATAAATAGATAGTTTAGTAATTACTGTTTTGTGCGAGATTTATGTCGAGCGAGTATTTTTGAGCTTCAAAAAAGACTTGAATTCAAGAGTTGCGGACAAGTTCACTCGACATTTGTTAATGTAAGGTTTTCAATGGATTTGTGGCATAGTACATACGGTTATTGATCCGCACGCAGAAATTTAGACGGAAATAGTCACGAAGACCTCGCAGACAGCTTAGTACATGGAGCCCAATGTGTCTTTTGTAAAATATTACAACATTATGTTGAGGTACGGATCTAAAAGAAGAAAATCATACTAAGAACAACAACCATTAGGACACAAGAGGAATTTTTGGAAATGAAACAACAACTCTTCATATTGGTCCATGTTCTGTTAAGAAAAGGATGAGTTGAATCACTTTATTATTATAAAAAAAAGTTATATTCCTGTTTATGATAGCTAATAAAGTAGGAGGTGATATCTTTGTGAGTTTGAGTGCCATAGGGTATGTGGAGCATAGACAAATTCTCAGTGGTTGCAGAGCTGATGATGAAGGAATAAACAAGATGATCATTTTGGGAAACCAGACGTGGACTTCCTACCCAATGTGCTAAAAGGAATATGGCTGCACCTCACTGACAAGACCCAAAGAAGGCTGAAACGATTGTTTGGGGTTACTATTTTTCTTGTTAAGAGGAGGATTGCCTGGTATTCCAGGGCTGCACTGACCTTGTTAGGTGGGATCAGACTGATATACTTCAGGAAAGTTCTTCTCTGTGAAAAGCACAGTTGGGCTAAAAGAGGCTGCTCCGGGGTGGTAATTCGCCATAGAACAAGCTACTGAGCTGTTTTGCGTTCCTGGCAGAGCGCTTCTCTTTCTGTATCTTGGACATTTACCAGCCTTACCCATTCTCATAGGCGCAAATGTGCATTTATTGTTTGCAGAAACCATTTATTTAGCTATGCTTGAACATGAAGTGTAGAGTAGATTCGATTAATAGGAGATCCATATTGAGAGTTAATAAAAAAGAAAGGTAATAAATGCATAATTTGGCTCTACCCAGTATCTTTAGCCACAATATATACACTGTGGAGAATTTGAGCAAGTGTGTCTGCAAAAAATTTTTTTCTGTCTGGTCAATACAAAGTAAACTAAGTTGATCTTCAAATCAAGTGACTGTTTTACTTGGATATAAAGAGCAAAATTCTGGAGTGGGCACCAGCATTTCCTCCCCTGGAGGCCTGTAGAAATAAATAGGTTTCATATATATATATATATATATATATATTTATATATATATATATATATATATATATATACACATATAGGTAGAGAAGATGTGTATAGGGATGGCGCTGTATACAACCCAGATATAGAACTAAGTGATATTCAAAGGTGCAGCCCTAGAAGTCCTATCAAAGGTGATAAGAATCCCTATCTACTAATCAACAGATAGAAAGAATTATAGTAACCAAATGTAAAGGGAAAGGGAAAACAATAACTACAAACATAAAAGGAAAGACTCTAGTGGTGCAACCATTAGTTCAATCAATTAAAAGATGTTAATGTATATTGATACAAGAACCTATAGAAATATTTAAACTCTAATTTTGACGGAAGTAATATATATATAAAGATGGAAAATGAGATTGACTATGTCAAAAGGTCAATCTATTAAGGTTACTTAGTTATAGCGATACACTATAAAGGTAGCTATCAAAGCAGCCTATAAACATTAAATGACAGACATATTCTCAAATTTACATGCAGTAATATGAAAACATAAAATACTAGCAGCGTATCAGAAATCAAATAGGGGTCTCATGAAATCTTAACAAAACAATACTCAGTTGTATGTTAGATAAATGCCCCTAATAGGTGGTGGACATCATATTAAAAATGTCAATATATTAAAAGTCACTTATTATAGAATCTTCTTAGCAGAATAAATGTATGGACATTTTCATCTATAAACTGTACAGCCAATTCGATAACAGTTAAATGTTACAGCTCGCTTTGGGAGTCTACTTACACTCCTTCACCTCAATCCTATGAGCTAAGTGCCGCGCAGTGTAAGGGAAATCCCTTGGGGACACAGATAAAAGTCGTCTCTCGATGTCTTTAGAACCCACTGCTTCTCTTCCAAGAGCCGTCTCCAGGCATATAAGGCATAAGAACACAAAGAGAAAAATAATAGTGCAACCTGATGAAGAGATGTTAACTTTCCTCCCAGCTCACAGAGGACGAAATCACCTTAATATAACTGTGTCTTTTCCTGTTTGTTTAACAACATCCATATTAACATGCTAAAAAAGGCATCCCGGTCCTGCGGTAGGCACTCTTTCAAACTTTGTCCTTTAGAGATAATTCCTCTCAGTCTCTCAGGAGAGTCTTTGCAGTTTCCCTTTACTGCTGGCAAATCTCTGAGAAATAAATAAAGAACAGCATGTTCCGATTTCGGCCGAGGGCAGATTAGCTCCAGAGTGCTCTGTTCTAATCAGAGCCTCAGGCGCCGCAGCTGCCTCTGGGAACCTTACCATGGGTCTCACGTCTTGAAATTCTCTGCCTGGGAAATGATCTATCTATCTATCTATCTATCTATCTATCTATCTATCTATCGAATCTATCTATTTATTATAGATTCGATAGATAGATAGATAGATAGATAGATAGATAGATAGATAGAAATTTCCCAGACAGAGAATTTCAAGACGTGCTGGCTGGGATCCATGGTAAGGTTCCCAGAGGCAATTGCGGTGCCCGAGGCTCTGATTAGAACAGAGAACTCTGGAGCGTATCTGCCCTCGGCCGAAATCGGAACATTCTGTTCTTTATTTATTTCGTTAAACTTAAATATTATTTAACATCATGTTCTTTATTTATTTCGTTAAACTCAACTATAACAATTAATGAAATTAACATAATGTTATTATTTAACATCATGTTCTTTATTTATTTCGTTAAACTCAACTATAACAATTAAAAAAATATAATACAAACAATCAAACGGTTTAAAATATTAGATCTAGGAAATGAATTTGCAGTCACAAATTGTGTCTGGAGCGTATCTGCCCTCGGCCGAAATCGGAACATTCTGTTCTTTATTTATTACATTCTTCGGCTTCTTTTTCAATAAACAGTTTACATGAGAGAAAAAAACTTTTCTAAAAAGCTAAAGTGCTTTTATTTTTGCACTTTAACTAGTGCCTAGTAGGTAATGTGCAGATTATCTAGGTAATTTGCAGATTACCTAGGTAATGTGAGAAATGAAACAATTTTTCTGCACTTTAACTGATCACCCTAGTTAATCTGCAGATTAGCTAGGTAATGTGCACATTAACTGATTTCTGCACTTTAACTGTAACATATATATTACTTCCGTCAAAATTAGAAGTTTAAATATTTCTATAGGTTCTTGTATCAATATACATTAACATTGATTGAACTAATGGTTGCGCCACTAGAGTCTTTCCTTTTATGTTTGTAGTTATTGTTTTCCCTTTCCCCCTTACATTTGGTTACTATATAATATATATATATATAATATATATTTATATATATATATATATATATATACAGTTTTATTAAGCTTGCCCAAATTTAAAATATTCTTGTGATTCATTGTTCTTTAAAGAGTGCTAAGTCATTTCCCACCTGGTTGCTAAACTGGATTTGAGGTGTTTTTTTTTTTTACTTTTAAAAATATATTTATTTCTTACTTTTCCTTTTTTTACCAGATCCTCAAGACTTATATCATTATATTGAAAGGATAGGCGGGTCTCTTGGGGGTCTTGGGGGTCTGTAGCTGCTTAGATGCCTGAGACACAGGGCTTCTAAGCAGCATGTCCCCCATTTCCCTATATTGTACATTGTACATTTTAAATAAAGTTGCGCGTTGACATCATCACGTCATTGCACCTGAAGTCACCGTTCGAAACGTGAAGCCCCGTCACTATACAGGCCAAGTCGCCGGGGGTAGGGAGCCAGTGGGAGCCCCCAGATTGCCCTCAAGGTAGGTGAGTCGTCGTCAGCACCTGACTTTGACAATTTGCGACGGCTCAAAAACCGTCGTTAGCATTCAAAGGGTTAAACTTCTGAAAATTAAGAAGAGCAGATGCTCACTTAATTTTGCCATTTGGCAATGTGCGAACCAAGCTTGCACATTTTTAACATATGATTCAGCATTCCTTTCCCGGCTACAAATTAGACCAATTTGAAAGAACACAGCTGCGATGTAAAAACATCACATTATCTCCTTGCTACTCTATATCTAGGCAGTGGTTGTTTTTCTTATCTCAAATCACATTTTTCTTCCTTGTTAGCCAAGTGCAACGTGCCATTCTGTCTTAAGATTTAACAGTATAGAAAGTTATGGTTATAATGATGGAAAATGTAATTATTTCTGAAACATTTGCTCAATCCATGATTATTTTATTTCAAGTGGTCTCTTTAAAATATGTGTCATAATGATTTATGGCAATTTGGGTTTAACATTCTTCTGTTCATTATTACATTTTTTTTTTATTATTTTTTTTTAAGTGCTATTTGAAGTGTTATTAATCTCTCTTCATTCTCTTTGTATCTTTATTTGAAATGCAAAAATGTAAGCTTAGAAACTGGGTGCTGAACCAAAAATGTGACAGTTTATAAGCTTACATTCCTGCTATTTCAATTAAAGATATCAAAAATTATAATAGGAGTAAATTATAAAGTTTTTTAAAATTGCATGCTCTATCTGAATCATGAAATGAAAATGTTGGGTTTCAAATCCCTTTAAGGAGAGGTCCATCTGTGTAACAAGAGTTACTTTTATTAAAACTTTTATTAAAACTTCCCCAGTGTATGTCAGTCCCTACTACTATTTCATGGTACTTGTGTTACAAATGAGATACTTTAAATGTGTTTTTTCATTAAAAACTAGCACTTTATTTTGGTTTTGTTGTGTTTTTTTTTTATATTTTACTTTATTTTTTCATACCAACCAATTGACAAAATACAGTGATTATAGGGTGTTGGAAATATTAAATGTTTTTGTCATTGAACAAGTATTATACTTGCCATATTTGGTATATTTGGTATACAGTTAAATAAGAAATGGTGAGCGGGGGTGGGGGGTTGGTTTTGGGGAGGGGGCCTTTGCCCTAAAATGCCCAGGCCTTTTTTTTGGTCCCAGTCTGGCCCTGGTGCATGGTACAAATGTATTACATTGAATCCATGCATGGAAGAATGCATAGGAGTGCACTTATAAATTTTAACAATATCATCAAACAAAAACAACACATTTTAACATTGCAGGTGCATCTTTGTAAGTCCAAACTGAGTCTGTGCATTGTCTAAGAGTTCTGTATACAAGCACAGTGTATGAAAGGATCAGTTTGTCTCTTTCATTGAGTACAAAGGATGGAATCTGCTCAATGCCTCAATTCCATAGTAAATGACTGGAACAGTTCTGATGATAAGTCTCTTTTTCAACTACATACTTGCTGAGGAAACGCTCATTTGTACTTTTATCACTATTATGTTGGAATCCTAAGCCTCTCTTTGGCAGCATAAGCCTTGACAAATAGCAGAGGAGCAAAACCTGGAGAGGTTAATAGAGAAGGAAAGATGACGTGTCTTCAAGTTATATGAGATAAGAGGAAAAGGGACAGAGAGAGTTGTTGTCTAAAAAAGCCATCTTCACAGACCTTCCCAAGTCACCAATTATATTGTTACACTAATATTAAATCCTGGTTTATTACATTTTCTTTGATGTAATTGGCAAGAGTCCATGAGCTAGTGACATATGGGATATACAATCCTACCAGGAGGGGCAAAGTTTCCCAAACCTCAAAATGCCTATAAATACACCCCTCACCACACCCACAATTCAGTTTTACAAATTTTGCCTCCTATGGAGGTGGTGAAGTAAGTTTGTGCTAAAGATTTCTACGTTGATATGCGCTTCTCAGCATTGTTGAAGCCCGATTCCTCTCAGAGTACAGCGAATGTCAGAGGGACGTGAAGGGAGTATCACTTATTTGAATACGATGATTTCCCTAACGGGGGTCTATTTCATGGGTTCTCTGTTATCGGTCGTAGAGATTCATCTCCTATCTCCCTTTTCAGATTGACAATATACTCTCAATTTACCATTACCTCTACTAATAACTGTTTTAGTACTGGTTTGGCTATTTGCTATATGTGGATGGGTGTCTTTTGGTAAGTATGTTTTTTATTACTTAAGACACCTCAGCTATGGTTGGGCACTTTATGCATTTATATAAAGTTCTAAATATATGTATTGTACTTATATTTGCCATGAGTCAGGTTCATGAATTTCCTTCTGCAGACTGTCAGTTTCATATTTGGGGAATATAAACATTTTTTTAAAGAAATTTATTTCTTACCTGGGGTTTAGTCTTTTTTTTTCAATTGACTACTTCTTGCAAATTGCGGGTATTAGGCCCATGGGTGCGTCAAATGCTAAACTTTATTGCGCCATTCTTGGCGCGAAAATATTTTTGGCGCGAAAAAATATGTCTATGACGCAACTTCGTCATTTCCGGCGTCATACTTGACGCCGAGACCTTTCACACGGTTGCGTCATGAGTGACGCGAGTATGTCATTTCCGGTTATTTTTGGCGCCAAAAAAGTTTTTGTAACGTTGTGCGTCATACTTGGCGCCAAACTTTTTCATTATTTCAATACCCCATGATTGTTTGCCTCTTGCTTTTTTCTCTGTCAGAGGGCTATGCTATTTGCATTTTTTCCCATTCCTGAAACTGTCATATAAGGAAATAGATAATTTTGCTTTATATGTTGTTTTTTCTCTTACATTGTGCAAGATGTCTCAATCTGATCCTGTCTCAGAAGTTTCTGCTGGAACATTGCTGCCTGACATCGGTTCTACCAAAGCTAAGTGCATTTGTTGTAAAATCGTAGAAATTATTTCGCCGAATGTTATTTGTAATAGTTGTCATGATAAACTTTTACATGCAGATAGTGTATCCATCAGTAATAGTACATTGCCAGTTGCAGTTCCTTCAACTTCTAATGTGCATGATATACCTGTAAATTTTAAAGAATTTGTTATTGATTCTATCCTGAAGGCTTTGTCTGCATTTCCACCTTCTAATAAACGTAAAAGGTCTTTTAAAACTTCTCATTTAGCTGATGAAATTTCAAATGACCAACAACATAATAATTTATCCTCTTCTGATGAGGATCTATCTGATACAGAAGATCCTTCCTCAGACATTGACACTGACAAATCTACTTATTTATTTAAAATAGAGTATATGCGTTCTTTATTAAAAGAAGTGTTAATTACTTTGGATATTGAGGTAACCAGTCCTATTGACGTTCAGTCTAATAAACGTTTAAATGCTGTTTTTAAACCTCCTGTGGTTTTTCCACAGGTTTTTCCTATTCCTGAGGCTATTTCTGATATGATTTCTAGAGAATGGAATAAGCCAGCTACTTCTTTTATTCCTTCTTCAAGGTTTAAAAAATTGTATCCTTTACCAGCAAAATCTATAGAGTTTTGGGAAAAAATCCCCAAAGTTGATGGGGCTATTTCTACTGTTGCTAAACGTACCACTATTCCTATGGAAGATAGTACTTCCTTTAAGGATCCTTTAGATAGGAAGCTTGAATCTTATCTAAGGAAGGCCTATTTATATTCAGGTCATCTTCTCAGACCTGCAATTTCTTTGGCTGATGTTGTGGCTGCATTAACTTTCTGTTTGGAAAATTTAGCGCAACAAGAATTGGATTCTGACATATCTAGCATTTTTTGCTTACTGCAACATGCTAATCATTTTATTTGTGATGCCATTTTTTTTATCAAAATTGATGTTAGATCCATGTCTTTAGCTGTATTAGCTAGAAGAGCTTTGTGGCTTAAATCTTGGAATGCTGATATGACATCTAAATCTAGATTACTATCTCTTTCTTTCCAAGGTAATAATTTATTTGGTTCTCAGTTGGATTCTATTATTCCAACTATCACTGGGGGAAAGGGAGTTTTTCTGCCTCAGGATAAAAAACCTAAGGGCAAATGTAAGGCTTCTAATCGTTTTCGTTCCTTTCGTCAGAATAAGGAACAAAAACTCAATCCTCCCCCCAAGGAATCTGCTTCCAATTGGAAGCCTTCCTCAAATTGGAATAAATCCAAGCCATTTAGGAAACCAAAGTCAGCCCCTAGCATTAAGGTGCGGCCCTCATTCCAGCTCAGCTGGTAGGGGGCAGATTAAGGTTTTTCAAGGATATTTGGATAAAATCTGTTCAAAATCATGTAAATCCAGTAAAAGCTCAGGCTTTCCTGAAGTGTGTTTCAGATCTGGAGTCTTCAGGGGTAATCATGCCAGTTCCTCCTCAGGAAAAAGGTTTGGGGTTTTATTCAAACCTATTCATTGTACCAAAGAAAGAAAATGTATTCAGACCAGTTCTGGATATGAAAATTTTGAATCGTTATGTAAGAGTACCAACTTTCAAGATGGTGACTATAAGGACTATTCTGCCTTTTGTTCAGCAAGGACATTATATGTCCACAATAGACTTGCAGGATGCATACCTTCATATTCCGATTCATCCAGAACACTATCAGTTTCAGAGATTCTCTTTTCTAGACAAGCATTACCAATTTGTTGCTCTTCCATTTGGCCTAGCAACAGCTCCAAGAATCTTTTCAAAGGTTCTAGGTGCCCTACTATCTGTAATCAGAGAACAGGGTATTGCGGTGTTTCCTTATTTGGACGATATCTTGGTACTAGCTCAGTCTTTACGTACTGCAGAATCTCACATGAATCAACTAGTGTTGTTTCTTCGGAAACATGGTTGGAGGATCAATTTACCAAAAAGTTTCTTGATTCCTCAGACAAGGGTCACCTTTTTAGGCTTCCAGATGGATTCAGTGTCCATGACTCTGTCTCTAACAGACAAGAGACGTTTAAAATTGGTTGCAGCCTGCCGGCACCTTCAGTCTCAGTTATTCCCTTCAGTGGCTATGTGCATGGAAGTTTTAGGTCTCATGACTGCAGCATCGGATGCGATCCCCTTTGCTCGTTTTCACATGAGACCTCTACAGCCTTGTATGCTGAATCAATGGTGCAGGGATTATACAAAGATATCACAATTAATATCCTTAAATCCCAATGTACGACACTCTCTGACATGGTGGATAGATCACCATCGTTTAGTTCAAGGGGCTTCTTTTGTTCGGCAAACCTGGACTGTGATCACAACAGATGCAAGTCTTTCAGGTTGGGGAGCTGTTTGGGGATCTCTGACAGCACAAGGGGTTTGGAAATCTCAAGAGGCGAGATTACCAATAAATATTTTAGAACTCCGTGCAATTCTCAGAGCTCTTCAGTTTTGGCCTCTGCTAAAGAGAGAACCGTTCATTTGTTTTCAGACAGACAATATCACAACAGTGGCTTATGTCAGGGACTCACAGTCCTCAAGCTATGAAAGAAGTATCTCGGATACTTGTTTGGGCGGAATCCAGCTCCTGTCTAATCTCTGCAGTGCATATCCCAGGTGTAGACAATTGGGAGGCGGATTATCTCAGCCACAAGACTTTACATCCAGGGGAGTGGTCTCTCCATCCAGATGTGTTTTCTAAGATTGTTCAGATGTGGGGTCTTCCAGAGATAGATCTCATGGCCTCTGATCTAAACAAGAAACTTCCCAGATACCTGTCCAGGTCCAGGGATGTTCAGGCGGAAGCAGTGGATGCACTGACACTTCCTTGGTGTTATCATCCTGCTTACATTTTCCCGCCTCTAGTTCTCCTTCCAAGAGTGATCTCCAAAATCATCATGGAACAGTCATTTGTGTTGCTGGTGGCTCCAGCATGGCCACACAGGTTTTGGTATGCGGATCTGGTTTGGATGTCCAGTTGCCCGCCTTGGCCACATCCGTTATGGTCAGACCTACTATCTCAAGGTCCGTTTTTCCATCAGTATCTCAAATCATTTAATTTGAAGGTATGGAAATTGAACGCTTAGTACTAAGTCATAGAGGTTTCTCTGACTCAGTGATTAATACTATGTTACAAGCTCGTAAATCTGTCTCTAGAAAGATTTATTATAGAGTTAGGAAGACTTACATTTCATGGTGTTCTTCTCATAAATTCTCCTGGCCTTCTTTTAGAATTCCTAGTATTTTACAGTTTCTTCAGCATGGTTTAGATAAGGGTTTGTCTGCAAGTTCCTTGAAAGGACAAATCTCTGCTCTTTCTGTTTTATTTCACAGAAAGATTGCTATACTTCCTGATATACACTGTTTTGTACAGGCTTTAGTTCGTATTAAGCCTGTTATTAAATCAATTTCTCCTCCTTGGAGTCTTAATTTGGTTCTGAATGCTTTACAGGCTCCTTAATTTGAACCTATGCATTCTTTGGACATTAAACTACTTTCTTGGAAAGTGTTGTTTCTTTTCGCCATCTCTTCTGCTAGAAGAGTTTCTGAGTTATCTGCTCTTTCTTGTGAGTCTCCTTTTCTGATTTTTCCTCAGGATAAGGCAGTTTTGCGGACTTCTTTTCAATTTTTACCTAAAGTTGTGAATTCTAACAACATTAGTAGAGAAATTGTTCTCCCTTCCATGTGTCCTAATCCTAAGAATTCTTTGGAAAGATCCTTACATTCTTTGGATGTGGTAAGAGCTTTGAAATATTATGTGGAAGCTACTAAAGATTTCAGGAAGACTTCCAGTCTATTTGTTTTATTTTCTGGTCCTAGGAAAGGTCAGAAGGCTTCTGCTATTTCCTTGGCTTCTTGGTTGAAACTTTTGATTAATCAAGCTTATTTGGAGTCGGATCAGGCCCCGCCTCAGAGAATTACGGCTCATTCTACTAGATCAGTCTCCACTTCATGGGCTTTTAAGAATGAAGCTTCAGTTGATCAGATTTGCAAAGCGGCAACTTGGTCCTCTTTGCATACATTTACTAAATTCTACCATTTTGATGTATTTGCTTCTTCGGAAGCAGTTTTTGGTAGAAAAGTTCTTCAGGCAGCTGTTTCAGTTTGATTCTTCTGCTTTTAATTTAAGTTTTTTCTTTCTAATATGAAAATAAACTTATTTTGTTGGGTTGTGGATTAATTTTTTCAGTGGAATATGGCTGTTTTTATTTTTATTCCCTCCCTCTCTAGTGACTCTTGAGTGGAGATCCACATCTTGGGTATTGATATCCCATATGTCACTAGCTCATGGACTCTTGCCAATTACATGAAAGAAAACATAATTTATGTAAGAACTTACCTGATAAATTAATTTCTTTCATATTGGCAAGAGTCCATGAGGTCCACCCTTTTTATGGTGGTTATGATTTTTTGTATAAAGCACAATTATTTCAAAATTTCCTTTGTTGATGCTTTCTACTCCTTTCTTTATCACCCCACTGCTTGGCTATTCGTTAAACTGAATTGTGGGTGTGGTGAGGGGTGTATTTATAGGCATTTTGAGGTTTGGGAAACTTTGCCCCTCCTGGTAGGATTGTATATCCCATATGTCACTAGCTCATGGACTCTTGCCAATATGAAAGAAATGAATTTATCAGGTAAGTTCTTACATAAATTATGCTTTTTCTTGGATGCAGTAAGCTGAAAATATGTTGGTGTAAACTACAGTAATAGTGGGATAAATCACCCAATATAAAAACCATCTTGGTATTTAGGACTAGATTACAAGTGGAGCACTATTTTAATATGCATCTGTAAAGGGGCAAATTTGCCCATTTACGGGCACACGTTAAATAACCAGCCATTACAAGTGCCTGGTTAATGCTCCCACGAGCTCGCTGGAGCTCTTTGTGCTTAACACAATTAACTAGAGGTCAAATGTACCCAAATTGCCCCCCCCCCAAATAAATTGGACAGTTCCTTTCTTAAAATAAAAATATTAGCATCTTTAATTTTTTAAAAAAAAAATTACTGCACAAAGCAGAAATAAGGGGCTAAAGTGAGGGGATGTGGCGTGTTAGAATAAAACAGCACTGAAAAGTGCCTTTACATTGAATTATATGGGGACTGTGTACTTTAAATATATATGTATATGCTAATATACATATATATTTATGTGATAATATATGTATATACATATATATATATATATATGTTTAATTTGCTGCCCAACACTGGGCAAATTAACCCCTGTGCTTCGCTAGATTCTTTGCTGTGTCTCACAGCATGAGAACAAGAGTCCCATTGGAGCCTATGGAAGCGCGCTCTTGTGCTCTTATTGCTGTTCCTTAAATTTTATAATAGAAGTAACTTGCGGCTAGATTTAGAGTTTTGTCGGTAACGACCCGCGTAGCTAACGCTGGCTTTTTTCTGGCCGCACCTTTTAAATAACTCTGGTATTGAGAGTCCACAGAATGGCTGCGTTAGGCTCCAAAAAAGGAGCGTAGAGCATATTTAACGCAACTTCAACTCTCGATACCAGAGTTGCTTACGGACGCGGCCAGCTTCAAAAACGTGCTCGTGCACGATTCCCCCATAGAAAACAATGGGGCTGTTTGAGCTGAAAAAAAACCTAACACCTGCAAAAAAGCAGCATTCAGCTCCTAACGTAGCCCCATTGTTTGCTATCGGGAAACACTTCCTACGTCTGCACCTAACACTCTAACACAGGGGTGTCAAACTCAAATTCATCGGGGGCCGCATCAGCAGTTTGGTCACCCTCAAAGGGCCGGTTGTATCTAGGACTATGTGTCCACTCTTTATTATCATAAATTATTGTCACTGCATTCAATTATTACTGTTTTTTCTAATAATGTGTAAGTAATAACTAGCTCTGAAAGCAGAAACATAGTCAGAATAATGGCAAGTAGATATTCAAATGTACAATAATTTTACAATTTATTGAAAAATGATTGATGAATAATAATAAGCAGACCCAGTTTACCGCTCAGACTTTTAAACAGAATAATAAGCAGACCCCCCCTCCCACATACATCACATACATTCCTTAAGAAACTTATGTACTTACAGTACAGGAGAGAAGGGTTCAGGGGGTTCAGGCAGCCATTGGATCTGTCACATCACAGGATGGCATGCGCTCAATATAAAAACAAGTGGAGGTTTCCTGTGTAGAACGGCCAGCGCTGCTAGAGGGCAGACGTTCTCTGGCTTGTAGGCTGCCGCGCATGCGCTGAAGAGGCGGCTTTCTTGTGTCAAAAAAAAAAAAGCAAAAAAAAAGCGAGAATAAAAGGTGAAGGCTGGCGGCCGGCGGCGGCTACACGGGCCACATGACGAGGTCTGGTGGGCCGGATTCGGCCCGTGGGCCTTGTGTTTGACACCCGTGCTCTAACATGTACCCCGAGTCTAAACACCCCTAACCTTACACTTATTAACCCCTAATCTGCCGCCCCCGCTATCGCTGACCCCTGCATATTTTTTTTAACCCCTAATCTGCCGCTCCGTAAACCGCCGCTACTTACATTATCCCTATGTACCCCTAATCTGCTGCCCCTAACACCGCCGACCCCTATATTATATTTATTAACCCCTAATCTGCCCCCCACAACGTCGCCTCCACCTGCCTACACTTATTAACCCCTAATCTGCCGACCGGACCGCACCGCTATTATAATAAAGTTATTAACCCCTAATCCGCCTCACTCCTGCCTCAATAACCCTATAATAAATAGTATTAACCCCTAATCTGCCCTCCCTAACATCGCCGACACCTAACTTCAAACATTAACCCCTAATCTGCCGACTGGAGCTCACCGCTATTCTAATAAATGTATTAACCCCTAAAGCTAAGTCTAACCCTAACACTAACACCCCCCTAAGTTAAATATAATTTAAATCTAATGAAATAAATTAACTCTTATTAAATAAATTATTCCTATTTAAAGCTAAATACTTACCTGTAAAATAAATCCTAATATAGCTACAATATAAATTATAATTATATTATAGCTATTTTAGGATTTATATTTATTTTACAGGTAACTTTGTATTTATTTTAACCAGGTACAATAGCTATTAAATAGTTAAGAACTATTTAATAGCTAAAATAGTTAAAATAATTACAAAATTACCTGTAAAATAAATCCTAACCTAGGTTACAATTAAACCTAACACTACACTATCAATAAATTAATTAAATAAAATACCAACAATTACCTACAATTAAACCTAACACTACACTATCAATATATATATCTACAATATCTACAAATAAATACAATGAAATAAACTAACTAAAGTACAAAAAATAAAAAAGAACTAAGTTACAAAAAATAAAAAAATATTTACAAACATTAGAAAAATATTACAACAATTTTAAACTAATTACACCTACTCTAAGCCCCCTAATAAAATAACAAAGCCCCCCAAAATAAAAAATGCCCTACCCTATTCTAAATTACAAAAGTTCAAAGCTCTTTTACCTTACCAGCCCTGAACAGAGTGACGTCCATCCTCGGGCTGAAGTCTGGATCCAAGCGGCGACTGAAGAAATCCATCCTCGGGCTGAAGTCGGAAGTCCATCATCTGGATGAAGTCTTCTATCAAGCCGCATCTTCAATCTTCTTTCTTCTGGAGCGGAGCGGAACCATCTTCTTCCAAGCCGACGCGGAACATCCTCTTCAACCGACGACTAGACAATGAATGACGGTTCCTTTAAATGATGTCATCCAAGATGGCGTCCCTCGAATTCCGATTGGCTGATAGGATTCTATCAGCCAATCGGAATTAAGGTAGGAATATTCTGATTGGCTGATGGAATCAGCCAATCAGAATCAAGTTCAATCCGATTGGCTGATCCAATCAGCCAATCAGATTGAGCTTGCATTCTATTGGCTGTTCCGTCATTTAAAGGAACCGTCATTCGTCGTCTAGTCGTCGGTTGAAGAGGATGTTCCGCGTCGGCTTGGAAGAAGATGGTTCCGCTCCGCTCCAGAAGAAAGAAGATTGAAGATGCGGCTTGATAGAAGACTTCATCCAGATGATGGACTTCCGACTTCAGCCCGAGGATGGATTTCTTCAGTCGCCGCTTGGATCCAGACTTCAGCCCGAGGATGGACGTCACTCTTCAGCCCCCCGCTTGGGCTTGGATCAACACTTCCGAGGCTTGGATCAAGACTTCCGTTGACGGATCGGTGAACCTGGCAGGGTGAAGATAAGGTAGGAAGATCTTCAGGGGCTTAGTGTTAGGTTTATTTAAGGGGGGTTTGGGTTAGATTAGGGGTATGTGGGTGGTGGGTTGTAATGTTGGAGGGGGGTATTGTATGTGTTTTTTTACAGGCAAAAGAGCTGAATTTCTTGGGGCATGCCCCGCAAAGGGCCCTGTTCAGGGCTGGTAAGGTAAAAGAGCTTTGAACTTTTTTAATTTAGAATAGGGTAGGGCATTTTTTATTTTGGGGGGCTTTGTTATTTTATTAGGGGGCTTAGAGTAGGTGTAATTAGTTTAAAATTGTTGTAATATTTTTCTAATGTTTGTAAATATTTTTTTATTTTTTGTAACTTAGTTCTTTTTTATTTTTTGTACTTTAGTTAGTTTATTTTATTGTAGTTATTTGTAGATATTTTATTTAAATAATTTATTGATAGTGTAGTGTTAGGTTTAATTGTAGATAATTGTAGGTATTGTATTTAATTAATTTATTGATAGTGTAGTGTTAGGTTTAATTGTAGATAATTGTAGATAGTTTATTTAATTAATTTATTGATAGTGTAGTATTAGGTTTAATTGTAACTTAGGTTAGGATTTATTTTACAGGTAATTTTGTAATTATTTTAACTATTTTAGCTATTAAATAGTTCTTAACTATTTAATAGCTATTGTACCTGGTTAAAATAAATACAAAGTTGCCTGTAAAATAAATATTAATCCTAAAATAGCTATAATATAATTATAATTTATGTTGTAGCTATATTAGGGTTTATTTTACAGGTATTTAGCTTTAAATAGGAATAATTTATTTAATAAGAGTTAATTTATTTAGTTAGAATAAAATTATATTTAACTTAGGGGGGTGTTAGGGTTAGGGTTAAAATTAGCTTTAGGGGTTAAAAAATTTATTAGAGTAGCAGTGAGCTCCGATCAGCAGATTAGGGGTTAATACTTGAAGTTAGGTGTCGGCGATGTTTAATTTAATAACTATTCTAACTAGCTAAAATAAATACAAAGTTACCTGTAAAATAAATATAAATCCTAAGATAGCTACAATATAATTATTAATTATATTGTAGCTATCTTAGGGTTTATTTTACAGGTAAGTATTTAGTTTTAAATAGGAATAATTTATTTAAGTATAGTGTAGTGTTAGGTGTAATTGTAATTTAGGTTAGTTTTTATTTTACAGGTTAATTTCTCTTTATTTTAGCTAGGTAGCTATTAAATAGTTAATAACTATTTAATAGCTATTGTACCTAGTTAAAATAAATTGAAAGTTGCCTGTAAAATAAAAATAAATCCTAAGATAGCTACAATATAATTATTATTTATATTGTAGCTATATTAGGGTTTATTTTAAAGGTAAGTATTTAGTTTTAAATAGGATTAATTTAGTTAATAAGAGTAATATTATTATGCCTAGATTACGAGTTTTGAGCTAAACAGGGTGCCAAACTAACGCCAAAAAAGTTGCGTTATTTCACTCTCCATAGCGCTGCTATTACGAGTTACTGAAAAGCCTCCTTGTGCGTGCGATATGGTGGCGTTAAGCTCCATACCGCACAAAATCCAAGGGCTGATTTGACGTGCTTGTGCACGCTTTACCCCGTAGACACCAATGTGGAGAGAGTGTTAGAAAAAAACTGAAATGCGGGATGAAAAACCTCTGGAAAGCAACCCCATTAATATCTATGGGAAAAGAAAAGTTACGTTTAAACCTAGCACCCTAACATAAACCCCTAGTTATTAACCCATAATCCGCCACTCCCAACATTGCAAACACTAAATTAAATGATTTACCCCTAAACCTCCGGCGTCCCAAATCACTGCTACTAAATAAACCTATTAACCCCTAAACCTCCGCCCCCCACATCGCCCCTACTAAATAAACCTATTAACCCCTAAACCTCCGGTCCTCCACATCGCCACCACTAAATAAACCTATAAACCCCTAAACCGCCAGCCCCCCACATCGCAAAACACTAAATTAAAAAATCTAAAATTACAAAAAATAATAAACACTAAATTACGGAAAAAAAACCACTAAGCTTACAAAAAATAATAAATGAAATGATCAAAAATAAAACCAATTACACCTAATCTAATAGCCCTATAAAAATAAAAACAACCACTAACCTACAATTAACTACCAACAGTCTTTAAAAGGGCCTTTTGTAGGGCATTGACCTAAGTTAAACAGCTCTTTTACCTGTAAAAAATACAAAGTCCCCCCAACAGTAAAACCCACCACCCAACCAACCCCCCAAAATAAAATAACCTAACTCTAAAAAATCCTAAACTACCCATTGCCCCTAAAGGGGCATTTGTATAGGCATTGCCCTTAAAAGGGTCTTCAGCTATTTTACAAGTGCCCATCCCTAATCTAAAAAAAAACAAAAAACACCCAAACTTTAAAAAAAAAAAAAAAACACTAACCCCAGAATATCTACTCACGGTTCCTGAAGTCCGGACATCCATCTCCATCCAAGCAGCGAGAAGTCTTCATCCAGACAGCGACACCTTCATCCATCGGGGGGGCGTCTTCTATCTTCATCCCAGCAGAGAGGAACTATCCTGGAAGCCGATTCCATCCTGTGCAGAGCGTCCTCTTCATACGGTCACCGCTGTACACTGAAGTTGAATGCAAGGTAACCATTTCAAATACAAATCGGCCAATAGGATGAGAGCTACTGAAATACTATTGGCTGTTCAAATCTAAGTGATAGTTTCCATTTCTACAAATGTCAGGCTAATGGGAAATTAACAACCTAGGCAGAACTAGTGGATTTCCTAGGATAAAATACTTAAGCATAGTCTTCGAATATGATCTATTACTGACACTTTAAGATGTGTAGAAATCTTGGTGATTGTGCATTCATACCATTTTATACTAGCTATGCTTTGTTGTGAATGCCTATCTGTGTCTTGCTTGTCTGCAGAAATTGGTCATTATGTGAAATGTTTCTATAACATTTTAATTTCCTTGCTTTGTGGGAGTTTGCTGTATTGATTTTCTCTGTTAAAGTAAGTTTTTCTGTTTAAGTAAAGAGTGAAACAAGGGAGTTTTTAAATTGTTTGCTGTGTAAGGGGTGCAGTTTAAAACTTAACTTTTTATTAAAGCTTGCTTTTAACTGATTCCTTTTACTGAAAATTTTCTGTTTAAGTAAAGAGTTAGTGAAACAAGGGAGTTTGGGCAAAAACGTGCTTGGAGTAACCAAGGGGGAACATAATAATTTTATATTTTTAAGTTAAACCTTTTAGTAAGAATGTGTGAGAAGCTTGCCATATGTTTGTATCACTAGAACAGCCACTTCAGGGATTATATGTGTTATATATCCTAGGTTACAATATTATTTAATTCTATCTCAGCAGTAACCTCCAATGTGTTATATATATTTACGTAACAATATTTTGATTAATGGAATTATGAATATTAATAATCAATCATAAAATTATTGTCAGCAATATCAATTCTGATATGGTAGAATTTGTCAATACACTCCAGTGAAACATTATAATAATCTCTGTAGTGTATTTCAAAATGCTAATGAAATATCTAGCAATTATGACAATAAAATTATTATGAACATTAATATTTCATCTCAAATTAAATTAATTCCTGAGTTCTGACCAGTTAATCTCTATATACACATTGATTATATTTATGCAGAAAATAGTGTATTAATTTTTATTAAATACTAAATTATGTCTATTATCCCATGAATGGAGAAATCACTTCTATAAATTAACCTTAACTAATTAAAGTTACTTCAGTATTATGGACACAAACGGCTAGATTACGAGTTGTGCGTTAGGCTTAAAAAGCAGCGTTAAGAGGTCCTAAAGCTGCATTTTAACGCCCGCTGGTATTACGAGTCTTGCAGGTACAGGTGTACCGCTCACTTTTTTGGCCAGACTTGGAAATACCGCAAATCCACTTACGTAAATTGAGTATCCTCTTTTTTCAATGGGACTTGCATAGCGCCGGTATTGCGAGTCTGCCAAAAAGTGAGCGGTAGACCCTCTCCTGTCAACACTGGTACCGCATTTTAAAGTCAGTAGTTAAGAGTTTTACACTACAAAGCCGTAGCATAAAACTCTTAACTAAAGTGCTAAAAAGTACACTAACACCCATAAACTACCTATTAACCCCTAAACCGAGGCCCTCCCGCATCACAAACACTAAAATACATTTTTTAACCCCTAATCTGCTGAACCGGACATCGCCGCCACTATAATAAATATATTAACCCCTAAACCGCCGCACTCCCGCCTCGCAAACATTAGTTAAATATTATTAACACCTAATCTGCCGTCCCTAACATCGCCAACACTTACCTACATTTATTAACCCCTTATCTGCCGCCCCAACGTCGCCGCCACTATACAAAAGTTATTAATCCCTAAATCTAAGTCTAACCCTAACACCCCCTAACTTAAATATAATTTAAAGAAATCTAAATAAAAATTACTATCTTTAACTAAATTATTCCTATTTAAAACTAAATACTTACCAATAAAATAAACCCTAAGCTAGCTGCAATATAACTAATAGTTGCATTGTAGCTATCTTAGGGTTTATTTTTATTTTACAGGCAAGTTTGTATTTATTTTAACTAGGTAGAATAGTTATTAAATAGTTATTAATTATTTAATAACTACCTAGCTAAAATAAAGACAAATTTACCTGTAAAATAAAACCTAACCTAAGTTACACTAACACCTAACACTACACTATAATTAATTAAATTCCCTAATTTAAATACAATTAAATAAAAATAGCTTAAGTACAAAAACCCACTAATTTACAGAAAATAATAAACAAATTACAAGATTTTTAAACTATGCAACACAGAATGAGAAGCAGTCTGCCAGGAACGAACAGCAGCATCAATAGCTTGTTCTATGGCCCGGTTGCCACCTGGTAGTAGCTTCTTTCTGCCCAATTGTGCTTTTCACAGAGGAAAACTTTCCTGTAGTATATCAGTCTGATCCCAACAACATGGTCAGTCCAGCCCCGAAATACCAGGCAATTCTCCTCTTAACAAGGAACATGACAACCCCAGACGATCATTTCGGCCTCCTTTGGGCCTCGTCAGTGAGGTGCAGCCATATCCCTCTAAGCACATTGGGCAAGGAGTCCACGTCTGGTTTCCCTCATCTCCCTTAGGGAGAATATCCCCAGGGTCATATTTACATATGCAAAACAGAATGAGAAGCAGTCTGCCAGGAACGAACAGCAGCATCAATAGCTTGTTCTATGGCCCGGTTGCCACCTGGTAGTAGCTTCTTTCTGCCCAATTGTGCTTTTCACAGAGGAAAACTTTCCTGTAGTATATCAGTCTGATCTCGCCGACATGGTCAGTCCAGCCCCGAAATACCAGGCAATTCTCCTCTGAACAAGGAACATGACAACCCCAGATGATCGTTTTGGCCTCCTTTGGGCCTCGTCAGTGAGGTGCAGCCATATCCCTCTAAGCACATTGGGCAAGGAGTCCACGTCTGGTTTCCCCCATCGCCCTTAGGGAGACTATCCCCAGGGTCATATTTACATATGCAAAACTGAATGAGAAGAAGTCTGCCAGGAACGAACAGCAGCATCAATAGCTTGTTCTATGGCCCGGTTGCCACCTGGTAGTAGCTTCTTTCTGCCCAATTGTGCTTTTCACAGATTTTTAAACTAATTACACCTAATCTAATTTCCCATACAAAATTAAAAAGCCCCCCCAAAATAAAAAAAAGCCCTACCCTACACTAAATTACAAGTAGCCCTTAAAAGGGCCTTTTGCGGGGCATTGCCCCAAAGTAATCAGCTCTTTTACCTGTAAAAAAAATTACAAATCCCCCCCAACATTAAAACCCACCAACCACACAACCAACCCTACTCTAAAACCCACCCAATACCCCCTTAAAAAAAACTAACACTAACCCCTTGAAGATCACCTTACCAGGAGAAGTCTTCATCCAACCGGGCCGAAGTCCTCAACAAAGCCGGGAGAAGTCTTCATCCAAGCCGGGCGAAGTGGTACTCCAGACGGGCAGAAGTCTTCATCCAGACGGCATCTTCTATCTTCATCCATCCGACGCAGAGCGGGTCCATCTTCAAGACATCCGACGCGGAGCATCCTCTTCCTTCCGACGGCTAACACTGAATGAAGGTTCCTTTAAATTATGTCATCCAAGATGGCATCCCTTCAATTCCGATTGGCTGATAGAATCGGAATTAAGGTAGAAAAAATCCTATTGGCTGATGCAATCAGCCAATAGGATTGAGCTGGCATTCTATTGGCTGTTCCAATCAGAATAAAATGCCAGCTCAATCCTATTGGCTGATTGAACTTCAATCCTATTGGCTGATTGCATCAGCCAATAGGATTTTTTCTACCTTAATTCCGATTGGCTGATGAGTTTATGAAGGCAATTTGGGTATAGGGATCTGTCCACCCTATTTCTATGTCCGTTCCAGCGGGCCTGGAGAGAGGATCTGGTATCCCAACAAGCTATTAATACATAAATCTGACTTTCTGTGGACTCACTGGGCAGCTATTGATGTGTTTTTCTGTTGCCGTTATAGTAAATAGGTCTAATTCATTTTGAATATTTTTTTTTTTCTTTTATAGGATGTTGTGTTAGCTCCCTTAGATTTTAAGTGCAGCTTTAGATATAATTATATTCCTAATAAAGTGATAATGCTAGTAGCCTATATTATACACTTATAGAAGGTTCAATGACTGGGTTTTCTAGTAAGCGGCTCTTGTCCGCTATTATTACTGCAGTTGTTGCTAATGGTTCCTAACATCTTACGAGCAAGAATAGGTTAACAGGAATGTCTTACCTATTGATGTTTAAAAACTGCTATACCGAATTTGTGTTCAGACCTATGTTTATTCTATAAAATGTTTTCAAAAGTTTAACAATATAATATGTTTAGAGGTTTTCCTCATGTCGTATGCTAACTATGGCTAACACCTGACATTCTACTATATATTTTAAGGTATGTGAGGGATTTCTGTGTAAAATTTGTTTTTAGCTATACCATTGTATCTTTTGCTAGGAGAGTAATGTGATACTACATTTGGGTATTGAATAACCATTTTACCATACCACCAATATTGTTTAAATTCATAAGATAAAATTGGTTTATGTAGATCCATTATGCTATTTGTAATTTTTTTTCATCATGCCCAAGAGGGGCTTCATTTCATTCTAGTTCATTCTAGTACACCTCCAGCAAATTAATGTATATCGCATAGGCTCGAGAGTGGCCTATATACTATTAGGGGGGTTGATAAAATTTATATATCAGACTAATCTGCCTTCATTGTTACTAGTCCTTGCATATAGGTCCAAGAGTAGACTATCAATTTTATGGGAGGTTTCTATAGATATAAAAAAGGAGGTTTCAGTTATTGATGCCTATCATTCCTTGGTATATTTGTTATTGTAGGAATACGTTTTTACTGTTGTACCGATATTGCTATACTCCGTGACTATATTCCCACTAAATGTTGGTGATTGAACTGTATATGTTTTCAGTATGGTACAACTATTGTTCCTATACCTGTTTATATTGCATTGTGGCAAAATTTACTTCTAATGTCATTCTTGATTAAAAAAAAAAACTCAATAAAAGACATATATAAATAAAAAATACCCTAACATTACAAAAAAACAAACAAACACTAAAATTACGAAAAATAAAAAATATCTACAACATCCAGCGCGGATCCTCCTCTTTATGCGATCTCCGTCGCACACTGAAAAATGAATGCAAGGTACCCCTTTTATATGTGGGGTACCTTGCATTCCTAGTGGCTGACATTTTCAAATAAGCCAATAGGATGAGAGCTGCTTAAATCCTATTGGCTGATTTGAACAGCCAATAGGATTTAAGCAGCTCTCATCCTTTTGGCTGATTTGAATATTTGGTTTTCAGTCCGCCACCCTGGAGGCCGCGGATGCCATAGGAATCAATAGGAGTCTGAAAGCAGCAAAAGCTTATGTTCGCTGCTGCCTGATATCCCATTGATTTCTATGGGAGAATAAGAGTTACGTTTACACCTAACAGCCTAACATAAGCCCCGAGTCTAAATACCCCTAATCTGTGGCCCCGACATCGCCGCCACCTACATAATGTTATTAACCCCTATCCCGCCGCTCCTGGACCCCGCCGCCACCTACATAATGTTATTAACCCCTATTCTGCCGCTTCCGGACCCCACCGCAACTAAATAAATGTATTAACCCCTAAACCCCTGGCCTCCCAAATCACTACCACTTACTAAACCTATTAACCCCTAAACCGCCAGCCCCCCACATCGCCATAAACTAAATTAACCTATTAACCCCTAAACCTAACAACCCGCTAACTGTACATTAAAATTACATCATCCCGATCGTATAATAAATTTAAACTTACCTTTAGAATTAAATTAAACTATATTAAACTATTAATTAATCTACCCTAACTGTTATACTAAAATTACATTAAATTACAAATTAAATTAACTATATTATATATTTAAAAACCTAACCCTACTCAATTATCTACTATTAATTTACAGTTACAAAAAACAACTAAGTTACACAAAATAAAAAAAACATTAAGTTACAAAACAAAATAAACACTGTTACAAAAAAATAAACTCTAAATTACACAAAATAAAAAATAAATTATCAAATATTTAAACTAATTACACCTAATCTAAGAGCTCTATGAAAATAAAAAAGCTCTTTTACCTGTAAAAAAAATACAAACACCCTCCCAACAGTTAAACCCACCACCCACACAACAAAACCCCCCAAATAAAATTCTATCTAAAAAACCTAAGCTCCCCATTGCCCTGAAAAGGGAATTTGGATGGGCATTGCCTTTAAAAGGGCATTTAGCTCTTAGTCCCTAATCTAAAATTAAAACCCACCCAATAAACCCTTAAAAAAACCTAAGACTAACCCCCGAAGATCCACTTAATAAATATGGAGAGCGTATTCAGGTCTGCGGCCGCGATGTTAGGCAATGTCAAGCAAGCGTTTGGGGCTAGGGAATGCAAGAAAGTTGACGGCTTGATAAGTAGGCCTCCTAGTGTGAACACGGACCAGCGATCAATATGCATCCGTGTTCAGCAGTGATTAGATCCTTGTGCTGGTGCCAGCTCGAGCCCAAAAGCACTATGCCCTGGGTTATGACAACGTAAACTATGCATCCCTTGTTCTCCCAGCTCGCACCTGCCCTGACTCACCTCCTCAGTTCAGCTGTCTTTATAAGCTACTGTATATAGCTGTATACCCAAAATGTATTGTACAAGGGCATTTACATATTTGTCGTTATAAATCAACTAATAAATTATTACAGATGCCTGCCTTACAGAGTGTTCCAGTCAGACCATAAACATGGCTGTGCTCACAAGTTAACAGCTCTGTGCACTGTGACCAGTAAGCAGGAGAGGGCTTGTAGTTGCTACTACTGAGAAGGGAAGTCAGGGCAGATGCAAGCTTGGAGAACAGGGGGTGCATTGTTTACTTGCAACAATATTGTGAAGGATCACACCGGTTGGTATAACCAAGTGCCTAGTGGTTTTGTGCATTGGTTTATATTATGTTACACACACGCTATGCTCCTGGCTACATAATTCCTGCTAAGAAGGCAGAAAACTGAAGGGTGCCCTCATCATCGCACGCTCACTGACAACGGATGGGGCACATACCTGAAGTGTATTGCGCAACATTTTGTTACACATATCACTAATTGTGTAACTTGGTCATGGGGTAGGCTAACATAGAGCTTTAGCCCATCCCCTTTAGCTGGGCGTTCCAGGATCATCAAGGACAGCGTATGTGAAATACTTCTATAAGTAAAAATAAATAACTTTGAAGTTTAATAACTGTAATTAAATTTGTTATTATATGTTGTTGCTACTAGGTTAGCAAACTATTATGAGTGAACTGGTCCTTTAAGAGCATAGCCCAGTCAAGGAGACAAGTAAATAAAGGGTAAGAAAGGGGGAAAATAAGTGTTAGGGAAAGCCGAGGGTAGTGGAGTAAGGAGACAAGATCAACACCCGCAGTAAGTAAGGTCTTCAGCTATTACAGGAGATTGTTGTTCCCTCTTTTTGTCCTAAACCTTCCTCCTCTATGGAACGTTTACTTCACAATCTAGATGTGGTTTGTGCTTTAAAATTCTACCTTCAAGCTACGAAGGATTTCAGGCAGTCATCGTCTCTGTTCATTCTCTATATGCTGGCAAGCGCAAGAGCCAGAAGGCCACTGCGACTTTGTTGTCCTTTTGGTTGAGGAGTATCATCCGCTTAGCTTATGAGACAGTGGGACAACAGCCTCCTGAGAGGATTACGACTCATTCCACTAGGGCTTTTGCTATCTCCTTGGCTTTTAAGAACAAAGCCTCTATGGATCAGATTTGTAAGGCGGCTACCTGGTCCTCCTTACATACCTTTTCAAAGCTTTACAAATTTGATGTTTTCGCTTCTGCTGAAGCAGCATTTGGGAGAAAGGTCTTACAGGCTGTGGTGCCCTCAGTTTAGGATAAGCCTCTATCTGAATCATGAAAGAACAAAATTAGGTTTAGTGTCCCTTTAATAGAAGTAAATTAAATTGTTCTTTACATTATACTCTCAATTTGTTTCATTTTAATTTCCATGTTTTTTTAATAAACAAATCAACTCTAGGAGAGTAAAGTATGTTGCCATTTTTCCATGTCTGCGGAATCCTTAGTAGTGGGTGACCAGTGAGTAACCCTTATTATAAGTTGCTGCAGGTATTTGGTGCAGAGAGGCTCTATGGTGGTCTGAGCTAATACAAATTAATGGTACCTGATATGGTGTAAAATATATATCAATCTTTGTTGAACATCATGGACTTAGATGTCATTGAAGCATTAGATGGATTTCTGAGTTTTTGCATAGTCATAGTATAAAGAGAGTATTTATGATGCAACTAAAGACACAATCTAATTGAGCATGCTTTAATATCTGTTCCTTCAATTAAAATGTATTTAACCCCAGCATTTATTAAACACATGCCTAAAGTCCCACTCAGGGTTACAGCAGATTGAACCTCCATATACCTCCCAACATCTGCCAGAGGATTTTCTGGATGTGGAAAGGTAATTTTCAGGCTGGGACTTGTGTGGGGCGGGCTATGGTGACCCATGTGTGTATCTAGGGTATCTGGGTGTGTATGGGCTTTATATGGCTGTTAGTCCCTGAAAACTGGGGCACAAAGAGTCTGTGGGCAAGAAGTGGGACATACCTCCCTACCAACCCATGGTTGGGACTCGGGGGTATACCCCTTCTAGATGAATGCTGTCACCAATCACTGGCACCTGGCTGTGAATGGGACTTTTCCTTATTGAGCACATTTTCAGTGATTAAACACATAGGTCTAGATTACAAGTGGAATGCCATAAATAGTGCAGGGTACATATCAACGGTTAAAGATATTAACCAGAAAATGTTAGTGTGGACAACATTTCTCCAACATAGGTGTGTCCGGTCCACGGCGTCATCCTTACTTGTGGGATATTCTCTTCCCCAACAGGAAATGGCAAAGAGTCCCAGCAAAGCTGGTCACATGATCCCTCCTAGGCTCCGCCCACCCCAGTCATTCTCTTTGCCGTTGCACAGGCAACATCTCCACGGAGATAGTTAAGAGTTTTTTGGTGTTTAAATGTAGTTTTTATTCTTCAATCAAGTGTTTGTTATTTTAAAATAGTGCTGGTGTGTACTATTTACTCTGAAACAGAAAAAAGATGAAGATTTCTGTTTGTAAGAGGAAGATGATTTTAGCAGAAGTTACTAAAATCGATTGCTGTTTCCACACAGGACTGTTGAGATGAAGTAACTTCAGTTGGGGGAAACAGTTGGCAGACTTTTCTGCTTAAGGTATGACTGGCCATATTTCTAACAAGACTATGTAATGCTGGAAGGCTGTCATTTCCCCTTATGGGGACCGGTAAGCCATTTTCTTAGTTAAATAAAAGAATAAAGGGCTTCATAAGGGCTTAAAAAACTGGTAGACATTTTTCTGGGCTAAAACGATTGCTTTGCTAGGCATATTTTGCAGATTCTAACTATTAATGGTTATTATAATCTTGGGGATTGTTTAGAAAAACGGCAGGCACTGTGTTGGACACCTTTTTCAGATGGGGGCCTTTTCTAGTTATAGACAGAGCCTCATTTTCGCGCCACTAATGCGCAGTTGTTTTTGGAGAGCAAGGCATGCAGATGCATGTGTGAGGAGCTAAGAATCACTGAAAAAGCTTATAGAAGGCATCATTTGGTATCGTATTCCCCTCTGGGCTTGGTTGGGTCTCAGCAAAGCATATAGCTGGGACTGTATAGGGGTTAAATGTAAAAACGGCTCCGGTTCCGTTAATTTAAGGGTTAAAGCTCTGAAATTTGGTGTGCAATACTTTTAATGCTTTAAGACACTGTGGTGAAATTTTGGTGAATTTTGAACAATTCCTTCATACTTTTTCACATATTCAGTAATAAAGTGTTTTCAGTTTGAAATTTAAAGTGACAGTAACGGTTTTATTTTAAAACGTTTTTTGTGCTTTGTTGACAAGTTTAAGCCTGTTTAACATGTCTGTACCATCAGATAAGCTATGTTCTATATGTATGAAAGCCAAGGTGTCTCCCCATTTAAATTTATGTGATAATTGTGCCATAGTGTCCAAACAAAGTAGGGACAGCAATGCCACAGATAATGATATTGCCCAAGATGATTCCTCAAATGAGGGGAGTAAACATGATACTACATCATCCCCTTCTGTGTCTACACCAGTTTTGCCCACACAAGAGGCCCCTAGTACATCTAGTGCGCCAATTCTTATTACCATGCAACAATTAACGGCTGTAATGGATAACTCTATAGCAAACATTTTATCCAAAATGCCTACTTATCAGAGAAAGCGCGATTGCTCTGTTTTAAACACTGAAGAGCAAGAGGACGCTGATGATAACTGTTCTGACATACCCTCACACCAATCTGAAGGGGCCATGAGGGAGGTTTTGTCTGAGGGAGAAATTTCAGATTCAGGAAAAATTTCTCAACAAGCTGAACCTGATGTTGTGACATTTAAATTTAAATTAGAACATCTCCGCGCACTGCTTAAGGAGGTATTATCTACTCTGGATGATTGTGACAATTTGGTCATTCCAGAGAAATTATGTAAGATGGACAAGTTCCTAGAGGTTCCGGTGCCCCCCGACGCTTTTCCTAGACCCAAGCGGGTGGCGGACATAGTAAATAAGGAGTGGGAAAGGCCCGGCATACCTTTTGTCCCCCCCCCCTATATTTAAGAAATTATTTCCTATAGTCGACCCCAGAAAGGACTTATGGCAGACAGTCCCCAAGGTCGAGGGGGCGGTTTCTACTCTAAATAAACGCACTACTATTCCTATCGAAGATAGTTGTGCTTTCAAAGATCCTATGGATAAAAAATTAGAAGGTTTGCTTAAAAAGATTTTTGTTCAGCAGGGTTACCTTCTACAACCAATTTCATGCATTGTTCCTGTCACTACGGCAGCGTGTTTCTGGTTCGAGGAACTAGAAAAGTCGCTCAATAAAGAATCTTCGTATGAGGAGGTTATGGACAGAGTTCAAGCACTTAAATTGGCTAACTCTTTTATTTTAGATGCCGCTTTGCAATTAGCTAGATTAGCGGCGAAAAATTCAGGGTTTGCTATCGTGGCACGCAGAGCGCTTTGGCTAAAGTCTTGGTCAGCGGATGTGTCTTCCAAGACAAAATTGCTTAACATCCCTTTCAAGGGTAAAACATTATTTGGACCTGATTTGAAAGATATTATTTCAGACATCACTGGGGGAAAGGGCCACGCCCTCCCACAGGATAGGTCTTTTAAGGCTAAAAATAGGCCTAATTTTCGTCCCTTTCGCAGAAACGGACCAGCCTCTAATTCTACATCCTCTAAGCAAGAGGGTAATACTTCACAACCCAAACCAGCCTGGAGACCAATGCAAGGCTGGAACAAGGGTAAGCAGGCCAAGAAGCCTACCACTGCTACCAAAACAGCATGAAGGGATGGCCCCCGATCCGGGACCGGATCTGGTGGGGGGCAGACTTTCTCTCTTTGCTCAGGCTTGGGCAAGAGATGTTCAGGATCCTTGGGCGCTAGAGATAGTTTCTCAAGGTTATCTCCTGGAATTCAAGGAACTACCCCCAAGGGGAAGGTTCCACAGGTCTCAATTATCTTCAAACCAAATAAAAAGACAGGCATTCTTACATTGTGTAGAAGACCTGTTAAAAATGGGAGTGATTCATCCAGTTCCAATAAGAGAACAAGGGATGGGTTTTTATTCCAACCTGTTCATAGTTCCCAATAAAGAGGGAACATTCAGACCAATTTTGGATCTCAAGATCCTAAACAAATTTCTCAAGGTTCCATCGTTCAAAATGGAAACTATTCGAACGATCCTACCTACTATCCAGGAAAATCAATTTATGACTACCGTGGATTTAAAGGATGCGTACCTACATATTCCTATCTACAAGGAACATCATCAGTTCCTAAGGTTCGCTTTTCTGGACAAGCATTACCAGTTTGTGGCACTTCCATTCGGATTAGCCACTGCTCCAAGGATTTTCACAAAGGTACTAGGGTCCCTTCTAGCGGTTCTAAGACCAAGGGGCATTGCAGTAGTACCTTACTTGGACGACATCCTGATTCAAGCGTCGTCTCTGTCAAAAGCAAAGGCTCATACGGACATCGTCCTAGCCTTTCTCAGATCTCACGGATGGAAGGTGAACAAAGAAAAAAGTTCTCTGTCCCCGTCAACAAGAGTTCCCTTCTTGGGAACGATAATAGATTCCTTAGAAATGAGGATTTTTCTGACAGAGGTCAGAAAATCAAAAATTCTAAGCTCTTGTCAAGTACTTCATTCTGTCCTTCGTCCTTCCATAGCGCAGTGCATGGAAGTAATAGGATTGATGGTTGCAGCAATGGACATAGTTCCTTTTGCACGAATTCATCTAAGACCATTACAACTGTGCATGCTCAGACAGTGGAATGGGGATTATACAGACTTGTCTCCGACGATTCAAGTAGATCAAAAGACCAGAGATTCACTCCGTTGGTGGCTGACCCTGGACAATCTGTCACAGGGAATGAGCTTCCGCAGACCAGAGTGGGTCATTGTCACGACCGACGCCAGCCTGGTGGGCTGGGGCGCGGTCTGGGAACCCCTGAAAGCTCAGGGTCTATGTCTCGGGAAGAATCTCTTCTCCCGATAAACATTCTGGAACTGAGAGCGATATTCAATGCTCTCAAAGCTTGGCCTCAACTAGCAAGGGCCAAATTCATAAGGTTTCAATCAGACAACATGACGACTGTTGCATATATCAATCATCAGGGGGGAACAAGGAGTTCCCTAGCGGTGGAAGAAGTGACCAAAATAATCCAATGGGCGGAGGATCACTCCTGCCACTTGTCTGCAATCCACATCCCAGGAGTGGAAAATTGGGAAGCGGATTTTCTGAGTCGTCAGACATTCCATCCGGGGGAGTGGGAACTCCATCCGGAAATCGTTGCCCAAATAATTCAATTATGGGGCATTCCAGACATGGATCTGATGGCGTCCCGTCAGAACTTCAAGGTTCCTTGCTACGGGTCCAGATCCAGGGATCCAAGGGCGACTCTAGTAGATGCACTAGTAGCACCTTGGACCTTCAACCTAGCTTATGTATTCCCACCATTTCCTCTCATTCCCAGGCTGGTAGCCAGGATCAATCAAGAGAGGGCCTCGGTGATCTTGATAGCTCCTGCGTGGCCACGCAGGACTTGGTATGCAGACCTGGTGAATATGTCATCGGCTCCACCATGGAAGATACCTTTGAGACAGGACCTTCTTGTTCAGGGTCCATTCGAACATCCGAATCTGGTTTCCCTCCAACTGACGGCTTGGAGATTGAACGCTTGATTTTATCAAAGCGTGGGTTTTCAGATTCTGTAATAGATACTCTGATTCAGGCTAGAAAGCCTGTAACTAGAAAAATTTACCATAAAATATGGAAAAAATATATCTGTTGGTGTGAATCTAAAGGATTCCCATGGAACAAGATAAAAATTCCTAAGATTCTATCCTTTCTACAAGAAGGTTTGGAGAAAGGATTATCTGCAAGTTCTCTGAAGGGACAGATCTCTGCTTTATCTGTTTTACTTCACAAAAGACTGGCAGCTGTGCCAGATGTTCAAGCATTTGTTCAGGCTCTGGTTAGAATCAAGCCTGTTTACAGACCTTTGACTCCTCCCTGGAGTCTAAATCTAGTTCTTTCAGTTCTTCAAGGGGTTCCGTTTGAACCCTTGCATTCCGTAGATATTAAGTTATTATCTTGGAAAGTTTTGTTTTTGGTTGCAATTTCTTCTGCTAGAAGAGTTTCAGAGTTATCTGCTCTGCAGTGTTCTCCGCCCTATCTGGTGTTCCATGCAGATAAGGTGGTTTTGCGTACTAAGCCTGGTTTTCTTCTGAAAGTTGTTTCCAACAAAAATATTAACCAGGAGATAGTTGTACCTTCTTTGTGTCCGAATCCAGTTTCAAAGAAGGAACGTTTGTTACACAATTTGGACGTAGTCCGTGCTCTAAAATTCTATTTAGAGGCTACTAAAGATTTCAGACAAACATCTTCCTTGTTTGTTGTTTATTCTGGTAAAAGGAGAGGTCAAAAAGCGACTTCTACCTCTCTTTCCTTTTGGCTTAAAAGCATTATCCGATTGGCTTATGAGACTGCCGGACGGCATCCTCCTGAAAGAATCACAGCTCACTCCACTAGGGCTGTGGCTTCCACATGGGCCTTCAAGAACGAGGCTTCTGTTGACCAGATATGTAAGGCAGCGACTTGGTCTTCACTGCACACTTTTGCCAAATTTTACAAATTTGATACTTTTGCTTCTTCTGAGGCTATTTTTGGGAGAAAGGTTTTGCAAGCCGTGGTGCCTTCCATTTAGGTGACCTGATTTGCTCCCTCCCTTCATCCGTGTCCTAAAGCTTTGGTATTGGTTCCCACAAGTAAGGATGACGCCGTGGACCGGACACACCTATGTTGGAGAAAACAGAATTTATGCTTACCTGATAAATTACTTTCTCCAACGGTGTGTCCGGGCCACGGCCCGCCCTGGTTTTTTAATCAGGTCTGATGAATTATTTTCTCGAACTACAGTCACCACGGTATCATATGGTTTCTCCTATATATATTTCCTCCTGTCCGTCGGTCGAATGACTGGGGTGGGCGGAGCCTAGGAGGGATCATGTGACCAGCTTTGCTGGGACTCTTTGCCATTTCCTGTTGGGGAAGAGAATATCCCACAAGTAAGGATGACGCCTTGGACCGGACACACCGTTGGAGAAAGTAATTTGTCAGGTAAGCATAAATTCTGTTTTTTTTAGTGCCCTATACTTTCAATGGATAGCGCGGACTGTGCTAACATCTTACAAGTGGTGAGTTATGTGCAACACGTAATAGTGCTGAAAACTTTAGCACACATGGAAAGATTAACTAAAGTGTTTGGGCTAAAATAAAAGGGTGTTTACACCTAACACCCTAACATGAACCCTGAGTCTAAACACCCCTAATCTTACACTTATTAAGCCCTAATCTGCCGCCCCCGACATTGCAGACACCTACATTATATTTATTAACCCCTAATCTGCCGCTCCGGACATCGCCGCCACCTACATTATACTTATTAACCCCTAATCTGCTGCCCCAACATTGCCGACACCTACATTATATTTATTAACCCCTTATCTCCCTCCCCCAATGTCGCCGCAACCTACCTACATTTATTAACCCCTAATCTGCCGCCCCAACGTCACCGCCACTATTCTACATTTATTAACCCCTAAACCTAAGTCTAACCCTAACATCCCCTAACTTAAATATCATTTAAATAAATCTAAATAAAATTACTATCATTAACTAAATTATTCCTATTTAAAACTAAATACTTACCTGTAAAATAAACCCTAAACTTGCTATAATATAACTAATAGTTACATTGTAGCTAGCTTTGAGTTTATTTTTATTTTACAGGCAAGTTTGTATTTATTTTAACTAGGTAGAATAGTTATTAAATAGTTATTAACTATTTAATAACTACCTAGCTAAAATAAGTACAAATTTACCTGTAAAATAAAACCTAACCTAAGTTACACTAACACCTAACACTACACTACAATTAAATAAATTACCTAAATGAAATACAATTAAATAAATCAAATACAATTAGCTAAATTGCAAAGATTTCAAGATGGCGTCCCTTAGATTCCGATTGGCTGATAGAATTTTATCAGCCAATCGGAATTAAGGTTGAAAAAATTCAATCAGCCAATAGAATGCAAGCTCAATCCTATTGGCTGATTGGATCAGTCAATAGGATTGAAGTTCAATCCTATTGGCTGATTGCATCAGCCAATAGGATTTTTTCAACCTTAATTCTGATTGGCTGATAGAATCGGAATCTTAAGGACGCGTCGGAAGGATGAAGATAGAAGATGCCGTCTGGATGAAGATTTCTGCCCGTCTGGAGGACCACTTCTGCCGGCTTCGTTGAGGACATCTTGCCGCTTGGATGAAGACTTCTCCCAGTAAGTGGATCTTTGGGGGTTAGTGTTAGGAGGATTTTTTAAGGGTTTATTGGGTGGGTTTTATTTTTAGGATAGGGCTTTGTGCTGCAATACAGCTACATGCTCTTTTCAGGGCAATGGGGAGCTTAGGTTTTTTTAGTTAGGGTTTTATTTGGGGTTGGTTGTGTGGGTGGTGGGTTTTACTGTTGGGGGGTTGTTTGTATTTTTTTTACAGGTAAAAGAGCTGATTTCTTGGGGGCAATGCCCCGCAAAAGGCCCTTTTAATGGCTATTGGTAGTTTAGTTTAGGTTAGGGTTTTTTTATTTTGGGTGGGCTTTTTTATTTTGATAGGGCTATTAGATTAGGTGTAATTAGTTTAAAGATCTTGTAATTTGTTTTTTATTTTCTGTAATTTGGTGTTTGTTTTTTTGTAATTTAGCTAATTGTATTTGATTTATTTATTTGTATTTCATTTAGGTAATTTATTTAATTGTAGTGTAGGTGTTAGTGTAACTTAGGTTATGTTTTATTTTACAGGTAAATTTGTATTTATTTTAGCTATGTAGTTAGTAAATAGTTAATAACTATTTAGTAACTATTCTACCTAGTTAAAATAAATACAAACTTGCCTGTAAAATAAAAATAAACCCTAATCTAGATACAATGTAACTATTAGTTATGTTGTAGCTAGCTTAGGGTTTATTTTATAGGTAAGTATTTAGTTTTAAATAGGGATTATTTAGTTATTAATAGTAGGTTTTCTTTAGGTTTATTTTAATTATATTTAAGTTAGGGGGTGTTAGGGTTAGACTTAGGTTTAAAGGGATAATACATTTAGTATAGTGGCGGCGACGTTGGGGGCAGCAGATAGGGGTTAATAAATGTAGGTAGGTGGTGGCGATGTTAAGGGTGGCAGATTAGGGGTTAATAATATTTAACTAGTGTTTGTGAGGTGGGAGTACGGCGGTTTAGGGGTTAATATGTTTATTCTAGTGGCAACGATGTCCGGAGCGGCAGATTAGGGGTTAATAATTTTATTATAGTGTTTGCGATGCGGGAGGGCCTCGGTTTAGGGGTTGATAGGTAGTTTATGGGTGTTAGTGTACTTTTTAGCACTTTAGTTATGAGTTTTATGCTACAGCTTTGTAGTATAAAACTCATAACTACTGACTTTAAAATGCGTTAGGAATCTTGGCAGGATAGAGTGTACCGCTCACTTTTTGGCCTCCCAGGACAAACTCGTAATACCGGCGCTATGCAAGTCTCATTGAAAAAAGCCTTTACGAAATTTACGTAAGTTGCTTTGCGTTCAGGCCAAAAAAGTGTGCGGTGCCCCTAAACCTGCAAGACTCGTAATACCAGCGGGCGTGAAAAAGCAGCGTTAGGACCTGATAACGTTGCTTTTTCACCTTAACGCAAAACTCGTAATCTAGCTGTTGGTTAGCTGTTTATTGGTTTGTATATACCCTTCATTTTTATTTTGTTTCCTGTGTAGGTAATTAGGGTGGGATTTTTGTCACTTGTTTGGGCCTAGCTAGACTATAAATCTAGCACAGTAACTCTGTGAGCCTGCTCTGAGAGGGTCTCCTGAATTGATTATCTGTTAAAGTAAGATTGTCTGTTTAAGTAAAGCAGTTAGCTAACCAAGTTAATTTTTAAATTGTTTGCTGTGCAAGGGTTGCATTTTAAAAAAAATAACTGTTTATTGGTTTGTATCTACTCTTCATTTTTGTTTTGTTTCCTGTGGGTAATTAGGGGTGGGATTTTTTTCCGCCTGTTTGGGCCTAGCTAGACTATAAATCTGGGACAGTAACTCTGTGAGCCTGCTCTGAGAGGGTCTCCTGAATTGATTATCTGTTAAAGTAAGATTGTCTGTTTAAGTAAAGCAGTTAGCTAACCAAGTTAATTTTTGAATTGTTTGCTGTGCAAGGGTTGCAAATCTGTACTCTCCGCCTCCCCCTTCCCTGCATATGAAAAGACAGATTAGGCAAACAGGAGCTAGCAGTGGTCTGTAAACGCACGTATACATCTGACACTTTGAGGCTTGGGTAGGAGTCTTAAACCAGCACAAAGTTATTAAAAAATAAGCAAAACTATACTCGTTACAAAAAATAACATCTACAAAACATGCAAAGAAAAATCTAGTGTATAATGTCCCTTTAAGTTGGAATAGCATGATTATAATAATTTATAAATCTTGCACATGATTTAGCTAAATCCTTAGCTAAATCGTGAGCACGATTTGGCTAAACCGTGAACACGATTTGGCTAAATCGTGCTACTGATTTAACTGAATCGTGCTCACAATTTAGCAAAATGTGCGCTCGATTTATAAAAAAATTTTGTGTGACACCCGGGGCTCTGTAATATGCTAGAATATATAGGTGAGGGCATGCTTTATAAATGTATTGTGTAAACAAAATTTTTTTGGTTGCTATAGCAACCACTGAGCAGAAGGGCGGCACAGTGTTTTGAGTGCCAACTAACTCTTAACTATGATGCTTGCGCGTCTTTAGGCAGAGAGGATGAAGCTGCAGATTCACTGATGTGCGCATGCTCAGAAATACAGGTCGATCGTGCAACTCAGTGAATTATTGGGGCTGTATAACTTACAATTTTGTGGGCAGTGGAAGATATATTTTTTTGCAATTAAAATATCTCTAAATGCCTAAACAATAATTAAAAGATGTATATTGAGAAAAAAGTTGACTTTTGATGTACAGTGAAATGTTGTAATTTGAAAAATTAATATAATGTCCCTTAAAGTAGTAAGTATTAAAGGGAAAACCTCATTTGTAATAATAGTAAATAATAATAATGCACTGCATAAAACTCTAACCCAGAATAATAATTAATACAAATATCTTATCTTTCAGTAATAAGACATTTGAAAAATGACAGGAGCAGTTGAGGAATTTCAAAAAAGAGAGGGAAATAGCTCAGTTACTAACTGTAACTGCAGTGCTAATTCAGTGCACAAAAACATAAAATACACAAAGACTCCCCCCTAACATTACAAAACAATTAAATTAATTTAACTGTGTGTATAAGAGAACGTATAGGGTTGCATTGAGATGTAACTTCAAGGGGAATTAGCTGAATATTAATTAGCAGCAATTAACAGATAATAACGTTTCCATAATTACTAGACTATGTATGAAAAGTCTAAGTAACAAAGGTGGAATTAGTCTTTTACAAGTGTATGTCCCCTGGCTACGATGTACCTCAAAATTGGTGTACCTACTAATAGCCTGTGGGCTATGTGAGTGCAAGAAATGGCTGCACTTAACTCAGATGCAGCCAATCTACCATACATACTGACAATAGAAAAGACTGGTTCTGGTACATCACAGCATATCCAGGGCAACTGGCACCTTACAGTTCTGGCATATGCTTAGCATAGCACCCAAAAGAACATCCCAAAATTACTGCCACCAATGTGAGTGTATGTATATTTGTCTATTTTTGAAGATGAAAGCAATATATTGATATCAAGAATATCGTTGACATCCTGATAGGCTACTGAAGCAGGAGAATATGTACTGTGCTGCAAGTTGTAATTAAGATATTGAATATAAGCCTTAAAGGGACAGTAAAGTAAAAACTAAACTTTCATGATTCAGATAGGGCATGCAATTTTAAACAACTTTCCAATTGACTTTTATCATCAAATTTGCTTTGTTACCTTGGTGGTATTTTTGAAAAGCTAAACCTAGCTAGGCTCAAACTGATTTCTAAACAGTTGAAAACCGCCTCCTAGCTCAGAGCATTTTGAAAGTTTTTCACAGTTAGACTGTGCTAGTTCACATGTGTCATATAGATAACATTGTGCTCACTCCCGTGAAGTTATTTAGGAGTCTTCACTGATTGACTACACTGCATGTCTGTCAAAGGCACTTAGATAAGGAGGCTGTCTGCAAAGGCTTAGATACAAGGTAATCACAGAGGTAAAAAGTATATTAATATAACTGTGCTGGTTATGCAAAAACGGGGAATGGGTAATAAAGGGATTATCTATCTTTTTAAATAAGAAAAATTTTGGTGTAGACTGTCCCTTTAAATAATACAATTAATAACACATTAATTTTTAAAATTTATTGTAGAATGTAAAATGAATGAAAGTCCAATATTCCCCACATCTTATAGTTCCAAATGAAAGCCCAATATTCCCCACATCAAATAGTTAATTAAAAGAAGAAAATCCTTGGTAATTCAAAGTTTAGGAATTTTACATATTAAATGTAAAGTACTCCACTTTTGAAGGTTTAAGTATTCAGTATGGTTTGGATGGAAAAAAGCTCCAATCGTCTAATAATATAGTGTTCCAGACACACGTCACATCAGAGTGACAAGAAAGTAGGACAGGCACTTGAGGGAGATGGTGGTAATTTTGTCTCAGTAGAAACTCCATGTTGAGGAGATACAGTATAGTCAGCCTGGACAAGGACAGTAAAGCAGTCCAACCAGGTTGCAGGCAAGGGGAATCCAATATTTATTCAAAGAGCCGCTCTCACTGGGTTGCATATTAAAAGAATATCCTTGGTTTAGGAGTTTTAAATATTAATTTCAAAGTACTCCACTTTTGAAGGGTTAAGTATCCAGTATGGTTTGGATGGAAAAAAGCTCCAATCGTGTAATAATATAGTGTTCCAGACAAACGTCACATCAGAGTGACAATAAAGTAGGACAGGCACTTGAGGGAGATGGTGGTAATTTTGTCTCAGTAGAAACTCCATGTTGAGGAGATACAGTATAGTCAGCCAGGACAAGGACAGTAAAGCAATCCAACCAGGTTGCAGGCAAGGTGGATCCAATATTTATTCAAAGAGCTGCTCTCACTGGGTTGCATATTAAAAGAAGAATATCGTTAGTTTAGGAGTTTTAAATATTAAATGTAAAGTACTCCACTTTTGAAGGGTTAAGTATCCAGTATGGTTTGAATGGAAAAAAGCTCCAGTCGTGTAATAATATAGTGTTCCAGGCACGTCACATCAGAGTGACAAGAAAGTAGGACAGGCACTTGAGAGTGATGTTAGTAGTTTGGTCTCAGTAGAAACTCCATTTTGAGGAGATACAGTATAGTCAGCCAGGACAAGGGCAGTAAGATAGACCAACCAGCAACACGGGAAATTCAATATTTAGTAACAGTAACAGGCCAGTGTCAGATATGCAATATCCGTTCAATCAGCAAAAATTTGTAATCCAATGTAAAAGTCAAGTATAGGCCACGATCAGGCACAAGAAAACAGTCCAGATTAGCAATGTAGCAGATATGTTTTCCAAAGGCAGGGTTGACAATCAAGGTAGAATGGATAGCCAGCAGACTAAGTCACAATCAGCAGAGCAATCAGTTCCAGAATAATACATGGCCAATGAGATGTTAATGACGGCAGCTTGAAACAAGGGCTGAATCTAATAGGAATCATAATTGTGCTGGCTTTCTCTGAGCTTTGTGAAAAAGTTGATTAGCATCATGTTATGCTGCAACTTCATTTCAACCTCTTGGTTCTCTGCTATTTCAAACTTTCTCTCAGTCATTTGGAGGAGCTCATTTATGATCACATCTCTAACAGTCTTTGCCAGATCTTTGATCTCCTCTGCAGGTATGTTGTCATACGAAATGGCAGAGATATCACAGTCAAGGTCTTTAGTTAATCGTTTCACTAGATATGTCAGCAGCTTCTCATTATGGTGAGACAATCTTATGCATAATCTTTTCCTTTTTTTCTTTGTTGAAGATATTTCCTTGATCACTTTCATTCGGATAATATTTAGTTTCTCAAGTTCATCATCTTCTTCCATGGAAGGGCCATGTGTTTTTCTGGGTGCTCCTTGAACACATTTTAAATTTTCAGAATGAAGATTTTCAACTGAAATCTTCTCCACATCTTCCTCCACACTATTTTGACATCCAAAACAGCAACAAAAGATTCTTAGTAAACACATAGCTAAGCAGTGGGTTAGCTGCTCAACTGGCATCATATTTATAGCAGCAACATGTGATGTCATAATGCTCTGTTGTATTTAAAACAGCCCAATGTGCAGGTATTGTCATGAGAGACTGATTTGGAATCTTTTTTTTTTTTTTAAAGAAAAAAGCTTTATTAATAGTAATGCACATACAGCAAACAACAAATACACACTAGGTTATTTAAATTGCACAAACTTTCAACTCAGTAACACACCAAAGAGTCATGATCCATGATGATCAGATTGCTGCAAGACAATGTTCTTATAGGTGTAAAGTCCATTTCTCCAAATTCCATCTCCCCCTTTTATGTACTTGATTCCTACCTTTTTATTGTTTCCCTTTTACTTTAAATTAATATAAATTATTAATTCACTTAAATACAGTATCAATCTTTGACTATTCTGTAAAAAAAATTGATAAGATTTATAAACAATGTAATTCATTTCAAATTCCAACTGCCATATTTTATATATATATATATATATATATATATATATATATATATATATATATATATATATATATACTGTATATGTGTGTGTGTATATATATATGTGTGTGTGTGTCTGTGTGACTGTGTATATATAAGGTTTGTCACCTCAGCCATGTTTTCCTGTTAACTTATGAGTTACACATGTTGCAGGGTAAGGAGGGCGGAACATGTATTGTGCCTCTGGGAATTACATAAATAGTGCTGATGAGCAGCACAATGCATGTTCCTCCCTCCTTACCCTGCACCATGTGTAACTCATACGTTTCCAGGAAAACATGGCTGAGGTGGCAACCCTAGTATATATGTGTGTATATGTATATATATATATATATATATATATATATATATATATATATATGTGTGTGTGTATATATATATATATATATATATATATATATATATACTGTATATGTGTGTGTGTTTGTGTGTATATATATATACTGTATATGTGTGTGTATATATATTTATATATATGTATGTGTGTGTGTGTGTGTATATATATATATATATATATATATATATATATATATATATATATATATATATATATACTGTATATGTGTGTGTGTGTGTATATATATATATACTGTATATGTGTGTGTATATATATTTATATATATGTATGTGTGTGTGTATATATATATATATATATATATATATACCGTATATGTGTGTGTATATATATATATTGATTTATTTGACCATGTAACTAAAATAATAGACCAGGGAGGAGCCATAGATGTTGCATATCTAGACTTTAGCAAAGCATTTGACACCATCCCACACAACAAACTTATTCACAAAATGTATTGCCTTGGAATAGATGCTAAGATTGTTAAGTGGGTAGAATGCTGGCTTAAAGATAGATGACAGAGGGTTTCAATTAATGGAGTACATTCAAATGAGGCATCAGTTACTAGTGGTGTTCCCCAAGGGTCAGTTCTTGGGCCTGTTCTGTTTAACATGTTCATAAGTGATATTGGAAGTGGGCTTAAGGGAAAGGTTTGCTTGTTTGCTGATGATACAAACATTTGTAACAGGGTAAATGTTCCAGGAGGAGTTGATCAAATGAACTGTGATATTAATAAACTAGAGGACTGGTCAAATAAATGGGATCTGAAATTTAATATGACCAAGAGCAAAATTATGCATATAGGATCCAAAAACCCAAAGGCCAATTATAGTCTCAATGGTACATTACTGACTGTAATTAAAGAAGAAAGGGACTTGGGAATTAATATTTCAGATGATTTAAAATTTGGTACACAATGCCGCAGAGCAGCCAGCAAGGCCAGTCAAATGCTTGGTTGCATTGAAAGAGGTTTTAGTAGCAGAAATAGCAAGGTTCTTATGCCACTTTACAGATCATTAGTTAGACCAAATATGGAATACTGTGTACAGTTCTGGAGACCATATCTTCAGAAAGATATAAATAAACTAGAAGCTGTCCAAAGGAGGGCTACTAAAATGGTAAATGGTCTAAAATATAAAACGTACAAAGAAAGACTCTATGATCTAAATATGTATAGTTTAGAGGATAGAAGGGAAAGAGGTGACATGATAGAAACCTTCAAATATATCAAGGGACTTAATAAAATAGAAGCTGAAAGCATTTTTCACAAAAAAATAAATGCCAAAAACAAGAGGTCACAATCTAAAGTTAGAGGGTAGCAGATTCAGGAGAAATTTGAGGAAGCCTTTTTTTTACAGCAAGGGTGGTGGATTCATGGAATGAACTTTCATTTGAGGTGGTAAACACAAAGACTGTAAAGGAATTTAAACATGCCTGGGACATGCATAAGGCGATCCTAAGGAAAAAGTAACGTAATATGGGTAGACTTGATGGGCCTTTTTGGTTCTTATCTACCGTCAAATTCTATCTATATATATATAGGGAAAATTGAGAGCATAGCCCAGTCAAGGCGAGACGTAATAAGGGGGAAAAGAAGTGTTATGAAAAGCAGAGGGTAGTGGAGTAAGGAGGCCAGATCAACACCCGCAGTAAGTAAGGTCTTCAGCTATTACTTTCCTTCTAAGCCTAGTCCAATGCACCACACTGCCACCAAATGTGTATATAATGCTGAACAGCGCTGTGTAATAGGCTTAGAAGGAACAAAATAACTAAAGACAGTATTAGGGCGGGTGTTGTTCTTGCCTCCTTACTACAATACCCTCTGCTTTCCCTCGCCCTTCTTTACCCCTTTTTCACACTTTTTTTTAAACTTTACTTCTAACTAACCTCCTGTTTATTTATTTTTTCTTAGTTGCTCACTGGCAAATATAATCACACAGCTCTGTTGGTGGACAGGAGCAAGCACAGAAACAATAAAACAAAGGATGTTTGCTGCACTCTGTTTCAGCATTAAAGATGATTTTGCACATTTTTTTCTAAGCAGTTGGCACAATCCATTTAATTTTTAGACATCTGATACATGAATATTGGAGTACTTGTGTATCCTGCCATCTGGAGTACTTGTGTATCCTGCCATCTGGAGTACTTGTGTATCCTGCCATCTGGAGTACCTTTGTATCCTGCCATCTGGAGTACTTGTGTATCCTGCCATCTGGAGTACTTGTGTATCCTGCCATCTGGAGTACTTGTGTATCCTGCCATCTGGAGTACCTGTGTATCCTGCCATCTGGAGTACTTGTGTATCCTGCCATCTGGAGTACCTGTGTATCCTGCCATCTGGAGTACCTGTGTATCCTGCCATCTGGAGTACTTGTGTATCCTGCCATCTGGAGTACTTGTGTATCCTGCCATCTGGAGTACTTGTGTATCCTGCCATCTGGAGTACCTGTGTATCCTGCCATCTGGAGTACCTGTGTATCCTGCCATCTGGAGTACCTGTGTATCCTGCCATCTGGAGTACTTGTGTATCCTGCCATCTGGAGTACCTGTGTATCCTGCTATCTAGAGTACCTTTGTATCCTGCCGTCTGGAGTACTTGTGTATCCTGCCATCTGGAGTACCTGTGTATCCTGCCATCTGGAGTACCTGTGTATCCTACCATCTAGAGTACCTTTGTATCCTGCGATCTGGAGTACTTGTGTATCCTACCATCTAGAGTACCTGTGTATCCTGCCATCTGGAGTACCTGTGTATCCTGCTATCTAGAGTACCTTTGTATCCTGCGATCTGGAGTACTTGTGTATCCTACCATCTAGAGTACCTGTGTATCCTGCCATCTGGAGTACCTTTGTATCCTGCCATCTGGAGTACCTGTGTATCCTGCCATCTGTAGTACCTATGTATCCTGCCATCTTGAGTACCTGTGTATCCTACCATCTGGAGTACCTGTGTATCCTACCATCTGGAGTACTTGTGTATCCTGCCATCTGGAGTACCTGTGTATCCTACCATCTGGAGTACCTTTGTATCCTGCCATCTGGAGTACTTGTGTATCCTGCCATCTGGAGTACCTGTGTATCCTACCATCTGGAGTACCTTTGTATACTGCCATCTGGAGAACCTGTGTATCCTACCATCTGGAGTACCTGTGTATCCTACCATCTGGAGTACTTGTGTATCCTGCCATCTGGAGTACCTGTGTATCCTACCATCTGGAGTACCTGTGTATCCTGCCATCTGGAGTACCTGTGTATCCTGCCATCTGGAGTACCTGTGTATTCTGCTACCTGTGATCAGTTAGCTGGACGGCTGGGAAGTTCCAGCTTACTATTAGAGCACCTAGAGAGTTTTCTGTACATTATATTATATAATTTTGATACAGACTGTGCTAGGCCATTTTACTAAAACTTTTTTATTCAGCAGCCTAACATCCATATTCCAAACAGCTGTAATACAGGCTTCTTTTTTTTTTTTTATTCTCATCCTGTAGATAACAAAAATACTTTACTATCCCTTTAATTAAAATGTACTAATATCCTGTAATAGTAAACTAGTTAATTTTTTACAGATAAACGGTCATGAATGATAACTTTTTTTTATTCCAGGTGAGTGACACTATGTTATGTATCTGATAATTATGTTATGTTTTTACTTAATAGAAGTAAATTAAATTGTTCTTTACATTATACGCTCTATTTGTATTAATAAAGTTTCATTTTAATTTCCATGTCTCTTTAATAAACAAATCCACTCTAGCAGAGTAAAGTATGTTGCCATTTCCCATGTCTGCTGAATCCTTAGTCGTGGGTGACCAGTGAGTAACCCTTATTATAAGTTGCTGCAGGTATTTGGTGCAGAGAGGCTCTATGGTGGTCTGAACTGATACAAATTAATGGTACCTGATATGGTGTAAAATATATAAATCTTTTGTGAACATCATGGATTTATATGTATATGAAGCATTAGCTGGATTTCTGAGTTTTTGCATAGTCATAGTATAAATAGGGTATTTATGATGTACCTAAAGAGACATTCTAATTGAAAATGCTTTAATATCTGTTCCTTCTATTAAAATGTATTTAAGCCCCACATTGATTAAACACATGGCTAAAGTCCCGCTCAGGGTTAAAGTAGATTGCACCTCCATATACCTCCCAACATCTGCCAGATGATTTTCTGAATGTGGGAATGTCATTTGTGGGCTGGGCCTTGTGTGGGGCAGGTTATGGTGACCCATGTGTGTGTCTAGGGTATCTGGGTGTGTATGGGATTTATATGGCTGTTAGTCCCTGAAAACTGGGGCACAAAGAGTCTGTGGGCAAGAAGTGGGACATAGCTACCTGCCAACCCATAGTTGGGACTCGGAGGTTTGCCCCTTCTAGATGAATGCTGTCACCAATGACTGGCGTGGAGTGGAGTGCTATCGATAGTGCAGGGTGCGATATCCATATCTCAATCCCGCACCAGGTATCTAATATTACAGATCAACAGTTAAAGATATTAACCAGGAAATGTTAGTGTGGACAACAGTTTTTTAGTGCCCTGTACTTTCAATAGATAGTGTGAACTGTGCTAACATCTTACATGGGGTTAGTTATGTTTAGCGCCCGAGTGCAACGCATAATAGTGCTGAAAACTTTAGCGCACATGGAAAGCTGAAGTAAATGTTTAGGCTAAAATAAAAGTATAACAAAAAAGATGTATAATATATTAAAATAAAGTATTTTACACATATGAATAAATATCAAGGCCCAGATTACAAGTGGAGCGCTATTGATAGCATAGGGTGCGCTATAAATATTGAAACCTGTGCTCATAATAGCACACAATTTTGTATTACAAGTCAATGGTAACAATGAATTACCAGGGAATGTTTAGCAAATGCGTTACCAGTTGTGAGTTATCTGTTGCGCACTAGCAATTTAGCTCAACTTGAGACCTGAAGTAAAGTGTTGGGGCTAAAACAAAAGTATAATTAAAGATAATAAAATGAAGTATTACACATATATATATATATATATATATATATATATATATATATAAAATGTAAAATATAAGTTTGTTATTGAAATAAATGTACTAAAAGTGTTTAAAAGGGATATGCTATATGACAAGGTGTTTGACGAGGAAGGGCTGCAAAGCAAAACAAATGTCACTGGAAAGCAGCGTGACGTTAGTAATTTTAAGCAGACAAATGAAGTTGCAGTGCAACTGTGTATTAATCCCTCTCCCAGGGGTACAACCTACTGAGGGCAATTCCCTCGCCTGAGGGACCCCACCGAATGACCACACAGTATTGTTTTTCACCACATAGGTATCGTACACTTGTGTCTGCTGCTTTGTCCGTATCTGTTTAGTCCATTTCCTGAATTGACATATGATCCGGCCACTGTGCTATTACTGCATATCTCCCATGCTGCAAAACAGAAAGCTGTTGCTTGTAAATGCCATAAGCATAGCCAATAATCCAATAGTTTCGCTGGTAGAAGACCACGGTACCTTGGACAAACTTAAATATACACAGATGGCCTAGCCGAGTCTTTTGCCACTAGGGAACTACCGGTGCGGCGTCTTCAAAGCGTATGTCAGGTTAGGAAAAGTCCAGAATCAGACCCAAATGCTAGAATGAACTTAAATAAAACACTAGCACACTTAGTATAAACCAGGACCTGACCCCACGACAGCTTCAGAGGAAAGTACAGTATAGTTAATTCATTAGAAACTGGAGTTACTCACAGGTTTCAAGGATGGTACTTGTAAGTTTGATAGCAGGCAGAGCAGGGTCAGGAATAGGCTTAGTCAGACAGGCAGAGATTGGCAACAGAAGGCAGGCAAGGGTTAACCAAAAGAGTAGTCAAGCAGGCAAGGTCTGGCAACGTATATTCAGGCAGGTAGGGGTTAACCAATAGAGTAATCAAGCAGGCAAGGTCTGGCCACGTGTATTCAGGCAGGTAGGGGTTAACCAATAGAGTAATCAATCAGGCAATGTCTGGCAACGTGTATTCAGGCAGGTAGGGGTTAACCAATAGAGTAATCAAGCAGGCAAGGTCTGGCAATGTGTATTCAGGCAGGTAGGGGTTAACCAATAGAGTAGTCAAGGAGGCAAGGTCTGGCAACGTGTATTCAGGCAGGTAGGGGTTAACCAATAGAGTAATCAGCTGACCGGAGAGTGACAGCGTATTTATTCAGGGAAGAAGAAACCTTGATGTGGGCTTAAACCATTTGGCCACATTTTTAACTAGCTACTCCATTTTGCTTTTAATCTGTGTGTGTTTGTATTTATATTTGTATATGCTTATGTAAGTGCACATTTGTACAGTTTGTTTGTGTGCATATACATATACATACACTCATACAAAGAATGTGACAATATTCTATAAAGAAATGATAGAAAAATATGTATTTGAAATTGTACAATTTATAGCACAACTATTTTGTTTTGAGAAACCAGTTTTTAACCTGAATAATTAAAGGGACACTGAACCCAATTTTTTTCTTTTGTGATTCAGATAGAGCATGCAATTTTAAGCAACTTTCTAATTTACTCCTATTATAATTTTTTCTTCGTTCTCTTGCTATCTTTATTTGAAATAAAAGCCATCTAAGTTTTTTTGGGTTAAGAACTCTGGACAGCACTTTTTGATTGGTGGATGGATTTTTTCCACCAATCAGCAAGGACAACCCAGGTTGTTCACCAAAATGGTCCGGCATCTAAACTTAGATTCTTTCATTTCAAATAAAAGATACCAAGAGAATAAAGAAAAATTAATAATAGGAGTAAATTAGAAAGTTGCTTAAAAATTCATGCTCTATCTGAATCACAAAAGAAAAATTTTGGGTTCAGTGTCCCTTTAACTAATTTCTGTTCAATATATACTTTAAATATAATATAATTTATGTGCACCTATTTCCCCAGCAATAATTTGAATATAAATGCATTGTATTGTGAAAGGATAAATATGCTTTGTGAACATTGCAATGCTACGTTTGTCACATAACATAATCCTAATATTGTGCTTTTAGAAGTCCATGTGACTGAAGCTGAGGTGCACACTTACCAGTCTGTCTGTATTGATCCTAACACTGACTGAACTTTGCAAAACAAACCAAGCTGCTGCTCCCAGATAAGTTCCACTTGCCCTGGTAAAATAAACACTAGACCACAGACATACTTGTGTTTAATGTGGGATGAGTGAAATTTACCACTCTAGTCAAACTGATCTGATAGGACAGAACATTCACATACTATGTGCAGATTTGCATTGGATTAATAATATGTCTGTGAATGCTCTGAGGGGGTCAGTAAATATTAATGATGTGTCTTATACTACGAGAGGTGGCATAGTATACAAGTTTATTAGAAGATTATCCAAATTTAGGCCGCCAAAATGAAATGAATTAATGAGGGGAATGGGCAGTAATTATTAACTGTACCTTAGTAAGTGATCTGTAGGGGAGTGTGTTGGTATAAAGAAGTATATACCAGTCAAGATGGAGCGTCCTGTACCTACACATAAGATTACTAACTTATGAGAAACAGAGGCCCCCATGGCACTATTGTACTGCCACAGACCAGAATTATGTCTTGAATAAACCCCATGTTTCCCTAACTGGTGTTGTAGTATGGGCTCTGTTCTTGTGTGCTAGAAACCATTAGCTAAGGCTGATGTGTGTATGGTGAAAAATGATGTTGACTTTCACATACACAGTTATGGTTGGAGGAGCATAATGCAGCGATAGGGGCATGCAGTCTGCACACTGGGGAAGTTTACATGTTTGTGGGAACAGTACAGTGCAGTGTGCCATCAGATGCGTGGTACCTGAGTCAAACATATGACTCTATAAGGTTGGTTAACATGTATTTAATATGTGGTGCAGGATAATCTTAAATGACTGGTGAAGGATGCCCCCCTCCACTTCGTAAGAAAATTCTGCCACTTCATGTAGTTTTGATGCATTATTGGTAACAGATAAATGAAGGAATGAGTAATTAACACAAACTACAGATAGCTTCCAGATGCCCTTGTTTAGTTTATCCTACAATATATTCACACACTCATTAAAAAAAAAAAAAAAAAAAAACACAGAGAAACATTGTCTGGTTATATTTATTACTTTATTTGTTCATAGGTGTGTGAATATATATATAAAGATATCTGTTTATGAGGTATATGCATAAATTGTGAATATGATTATAATTGAATCCTATTCAAGTAGGGAAGTGTAGGTATATATATGCATATAACTGATATAGAATGTATATAAAATATGTTTGTCTGTATATATGTGTAACAAAGGTCTACATTCAATGGAAGGGTGTGATTATTGACACAGGTAGATAAAAGTAACATCAAAGAAATAAGGTCTTTACATATGCTCTTGGTGTAGTATGTCCTAAACAAACATCAGTGGACAGAACAGAGATGGAGATATACTCACAAAAGGCGTTGCACATGCAGTGCAATAGCGGACAAGCCGAAGCTTCAGAGCCGTCTATTGTAAGTGTCAGATCTATATAGGTTGGTTATGATATAATGAATTGATAGTTCACACAATTTAGTTCACATAGAATAACATTAATATAATTTTTATATAGAATTTCATGTTATAACATGATATATTTGATATTATATTCACATCATTATGGGTTGGTCACGATATAATGAATTGATAATTCACATAATTTAGTATGAATTGATAGTTTACGTAAAATAGTATTAAATTAATTTTATGTAGGTTATCACATGAAATTATTTCAATTATAGTAAAACCCTAATAATTTACATAGACACATATTATATGCACGTTTACCGCACTTTACACCTTGATAAGACCTTAATAGACTTAGACTAGTGTTAGACTTTTACTATATAAGAATTTACATTATTAAAGAAATGAATCACCTTCTCATATAATTTACGAATGTTATGTTATTTATTTTAATAACTTAGACTAACAATTGTTATGTTATTCAATTCATTAACATTCACCATATAGGTAATTATATTTATTGTTATTAGTAGTTTGATCTGTAGTATATGTAATTTGTAAGTATCATTATATTATTATTTTTGTTTCAATTGATTGAGAGTGTCATATGATATAAGATTATCCCTTTTTAATACCCCTTTACATTTAATATTTATCGGGAATGGGATATATTTTGCATTATAGTAAATTTTGTTATCGTATTGTGAATGAGAGTAGGGATTTATTGTGATATTTATTTAAATTGTAAAAATGCATTGATTATATAGGTTCGTTTGTATATATTGTTACAAATTGCTGAATTTTGAAGGGCTAGTTTACTAGAGCATAATGTATAGCATCGATCAATTTTCTGTATGTGTGTAATATAATGAATGTGATGTATATTTATAATATTGTATGAACCATTAGTATATTGCTACTAGGATACCGCATTTTCTCTCGCTTAAATAGTCATATACTGCCATATGCTAGATGTTAGATTGGGTTTTAATATTGCAATGATTTACCGGTATGTCGCTATTAGGTTATTGTATGTATATTTGTCATGCAGTATAGTGTAGTGACGTTTAATTGGGTATCAGTTTTTAGCTGCTGACCACTGATTCGCTTACACGATAGGGGTTTGTTCATAATACAGCATGTGATAGGTTCTTTAAATATGGCCTCTATTATCACAGAAGATCATTGATTTGTAGATACGATAGGAGTATGTTCACAATACAGCATGTGATAGGTTCTTTTAACATGGCCTCTATTATCATATATACGTAACGATTGAGGGTGTGTGAATTTCTGTATTTTTTGATTGGCTAAAGGGGGGTTTAAATAGAGCAAGGATATAGTGTAATCATACAGGGAGTGCAGAATTATTAGGCAAGTTGTATTTTTGAGGATTAATTTTATTATTGAACAACAACCATGTTCTCAATGAACCCAAAAAACTCATTAATATCAAAGCTGAATAGTTTTGGAAGTAGTTTTTAGTTTGTTTTTAGTTATAGCTATTTTAGGGGGATATCTGTGTGTGCAGGTGACTATTACTGTGCATAATTATTAGGCAACTTAACAAAAAACAAATATATACCCATTTCAATTATTTATTTTTACCAGTGAAACCAATATAACATCTCAACATTCACAAATATACATTTCTGACATTCAAAAACAAAACAAAAATAAATCAGTGACCAATATAGCCACCTTTCTTTGCAAGGACACTCAAAAGCCTGCCATCCATGGATTCTGTCAGTGTTTTGATCTTTTCACCATCAACATTGCGTGCAGCAGCAACCACAGCCTCCCAGACACTGTTCAGAGAGGTGTACTGTTTTCCCTCCTTGTAAATCTCACATTTGATGATGGACCACAGGTTCTCAATGGCGTTCAGATTAGGTGAACAAGGAGGCCATGTCATTAGATTTTCTTCTTTTATACCCTTTCTTGCCAGCCACGCTGTGGAGTACTTGGACGCGTGTGATGGAGCATTGTCCTGCATGAAAATCATGTTTTTCTTGAAGGATGCAGACTTCTTCCTGTACCACTGCTTGTAGAAGGTGTCTTCCAGAAACTGGCAGTAGGACTGGGAGTTGAGCTTGACTCCATCCTCAACCCGAAAAGGCCCCACAAGCTCATCTTTGATGATACCAGCTCAAACCAGTACTCCACCTCCACCTTGCTGGCGTGTGAGTCGGACTGGAGCTCTCTGCCCTTTACCAATCCAGCCACGGGCCCATCCATCTGGCCCATCAAGACTCACTCTCATTTCATCAGTCCATAAAACCTTAGAAAAATCAGTCTTGAGATATTTCTTGGCCCAGTCTTGACGTTTCAGCTTGTGTGTCTTGTTCAGTGGTGGTCGTCTTTCAGTCTTTCTTACCTTGGCCATGTCTCTGAGTATTGCACACCTTGTGCTTTTGGGCACTCCAGTGATGTTGCAGCTCTGAAATATGGCCAAACTGGTGGCAAGTGGCATCTTGGCAGCTGCACGCTTGACTTTTCTCAGTTCATGGGCAGTTATTTTGCGCCTTGGTTTTTCCACACGCTTCTTGCGACCCTGTTGACTATTTTGAATGAAACGCTTGATTGTTCGATGATCACGCTTCAGAAGCTTTGCAATTTTAAGAGTGCTGCATCCCTCTGCAAGATATCTCACTATTTTTGACTTTTCTGAGCCTGTCAAGTCCTTCTTTTGACCCATTTTGCCAAAGGAAAGGAAGTTGCCTAATAATTATGCACACCTGATATAGGGTGTTGATGTCATTAGACCACACCCCTTCTCATTACAGAGATGCACATCACCTAATATGCTTAATTGGTAGTAGGCTTTCGAGCCTATACAGCTTGGAGTAAGACAACATGCATAAAGAGGATGATGTGGTCAAAATACTCATTTGCCTAATAATTCTGCACTCCCTGTATAGCCTGATGAAACGGCACTCAGCCGAGAAACGCATTGCTAAGCAACAATTTTATATGTTTTAATAAAATATTTTACTATTTTATCCTTGCTCTGGACATTGGAATTTTGTCTATACCCCTATGCTCGAAAGATCCGCCTGGTTGGAGTCTTACTATTGGGGACTAATTTTGCTGGTAAACTGATTGGAATCCCGTATTGGGAGTTGTCATCGGAAGCAGCTACTGTGGGGAGCCTCGTTCTGACGACAGCGCCCATTGCCTATGCGAGTCAGCCGAACGGCTCTGAAGCTTCGGCTTGTCCGCTATTGCACTGCATGTGCAACGCCTTTTGTGAGTATATCTCCATCTCTGTTCTGTCCACTGATGTTTGTTTAGGACATACTACACCAAGAGCGCCTCTTATTTTCTGTCTTTCAGGACTTGTTCATATTTACACCATATTGGAGAGAGCTGCCTATCCTTTGTACACCTCTGATTATACGCATCTGGAATAATTCAAATCTGGACACTTGTAATTATGGATTCTAATAATTTTATCTAAATAATATTCAATTTATGTACGGACGCTTAGGTATTTTATTATTGGAGTAATAGCAAAGTATTATTATAGAGATTTATTTATGTATGTTTATATATTGATTATAACACTATACATATTACTTGAATAATGAGTTAATAAGGTTCATATTACCTTGTCAATCTATAACTTGGCGCACCTCCTTATTAGACACTCTTACTTGGTGAAGTTTGGTGTCTCTTGGTTTTTGTCTTTACATATGCAAAGTACTTCACCCTTTCCAAGAAAGTCTTTGTCCAAAGTAAAAAAAGATATCAGAATATAAGCAGGACAGCTAAGAGGGATAAGGGCTCTCAAAAAATATTTTGCCAAAAATCCCATTAATAGCAGCTATATAAGTGAGTCTAGTTATATACATTCTAGTTTTAAACAAAAATATGATTTCTTCCCAATTCAAGAAAAAGGAAGCGCAATAGAGATGTTTGAGAAAAAAGTAAAAGAGGACTTAGACAAACTGGATAACTCTAAAGAAATAAAATGGAATATGACTAAAAAAGAAAACCAAATTCTAAAAGGATTAAAAGAGAATAAAGACATAACTATTAAGCAAGCAGATATAGGGAGCGGGGTGGTAATCCTGGACACCGAGCAATATCTTAAAGAAGTACACAGACTCTTGGGGGATCAGGAAACATACATAAAACTAGTTAATAATCCCATTCAAAGGATGAAAAATAAGTTAGATAACATGATACTAGAAGCCAAAGAAAAGAGAGTAATAAATAATCAAGAAGTAAAATTTCTTACAATAGAATACCCTAGAACTCACGTTTTTTACATTCTTCCAAAAATCCATAAAGATATTAAAAATCCACCGGGCCGCCCTATTATTTCTGGCATCGATTCATTAACCTCAAATCTTTCACAGTATGTGGACTATTTTTTACAGAAATATGTTAAAAACATACCCTCACATATAAAGGACACTAAACATTTCTTAAACACAATACAAGAAATAAACTGGAAAGAAAATGATATACTCGCAACATGCGATGCAAGATCTTTATACACTTGCATAGATCACTCAAAAGGACTAAAAGCCACTGAAAGATATATAGAGAAGGACATAGACATGTCAGACACACAAAGGAAATTTATTTTAGACTGTATGTACTTCATTTTACACAATAATTACTTCAAATTTGATGGTAAATATCTTCAAAAGAGGGGAACAGCAATGGGCACGAGATTCGCACCCAGTTATGCAAATTTATTTGTGGGTGACTTTGAGGATAATTTTTTGTCAACCACACCGTGGGGTGCAAATCTCATGCTCTACAAGCGCTTCATAGATGACGTGTTCATCATATGGAGAGGGGACCAGGAATTGTTTGATCAATTCATAGAAGACCTAAATAAAAATTATATAGGGTTATGTTTCACTCATGAGTCAAGCAAACAAAACATCAGCTTTCTAGATGTGGATATAAAAATATTGGATAACAAAATTACAACCACCACTTACTTTAAAAAGGTAGATGCTAATAATTATATTGACTGCAAGAGCTGCCACCATGACAAATGGAAACATAATATACCGAAGGGACAATTCTCTAGGATCAGAAGGAACTGTTCTGATATATTAGATTATGATAGACAATCATTAGTTCTACAGGAGAGATTTGAGGAAAAAGTTTATGATGTAACTAGAATAATAGATGTAAAAAATAAGGTAAGAGAAATAGAAAGAGGGGAACTATTACAAGACAATTATAAATGTAAAAAACGAAATGATGAACGGGATGAATTTAACATCCCTTTCATCACGACCTATTCTGCACAACATAGACAAATTCAAAATATCATTAAAAAACATTGGCACTTAGTAAGAAGTGACCCATTGATTGGAAAAAGACTAAAACGACAACCAGATATAATCTTTAGAAAAGCAAGAAATCTAAAACACATACTATCACCGAGTGAATACAAACCTAGACCATCAAATGGACAATGGGATCTAGAGGGCAGAAAAATAGCTGTTTTTTTCCATGCTATGATTGCAAGTCATGCAAATATAGTATCAAGACAGATAAAGTAAAATCCACCACCACAAATAAAATTTTGAAAATTAATGATGTAATTAGATGCACAGATAAAAATATAATATATCTATTACAATGTTCGTGCAAACTACAGTACTTGGGACAAATGAGTAGGAGTCTCAAAGACCGAATCAGAGAACACATTAGGAGCATTGAACTAAAAAAGGATAATACTAGACTATATACACATTTTAAGTTACATCATAATGGAAACCCAAAGGAAATGACATACTGGGGCATAAAAAAGATAACATGGGAGGGGAGGTAATATAGAAAAGAAACTATTACACCAGGAAGCAGAACTAATATATACAATGGGTACACTACACCCAAAAGGGTTAAACAGTGAACCAGATCTAAATTCAATAATCTAGATATAGGCACTAGTATATATATATATATATATATATATATATATATATATATATACACTACATGTCCAAAAAATGCTAAAATAATGTATTGTGACTAGATTTAACACAGATATAAGAAGGTAGTATATGTACCTATATACGTAGCAATTATCACGTTATCTATATCATATATTCTAAATTTTGGCAATCGAATTATAAATTGCTAAAATAAGCTAGGACGAAAAATATGTATATATATATATATATATATATATATATATATATATATATATATATATATACATATATATACTACATGTCCAAAAAAATGCTGAAATAATGTATTGTGATTAGATTTAACATAGATATAGGAAGGTAGTATAATATGTACCTATATACGTAGTAATTATCACGGTTTATGTATCATATACAATCAAATTATAAATTGCTAAAATAAGCTAGGACGAAAAATTAATGCTCAAAATCTAAATACTAATTATGAATGGTAAAAACGATCTTGAATTCAGTATGAAGGGGTACTAAAAGTCCTCTCTAAAAATATCTAAAGAAGAAACCTTTTAGACATTTCAAGACTGTTTATGCTCTTTTAATATATAGATATTTTCCCCTGTAATTATAAAATATAATAAATTTATCTCCTAAACATCTTAAAAGATATATCCTTTCTTTTTTTCTCTCTTAATAATGTATAAAATACATACCCAATACCCAATATAATACCATCTCCAGAATTATTTAAAATAATATCAAAATATGTCAAAAAATAAAGACCAAATAACATCTGCAAACTATCCACCATGAAGCATGTTGATGAATGAAGGAAAACAAATGACAGAGACATTTGCAACAAAATGGCTAAGAAACGGTTAATATGAAGGCGGCAAAAAATAAGGCTTTAAAAGACACGGAATCAACCCTTTCAGGTATCTTGAAAAAGGCTGACAGCCGAAACGCGTAGAAACCTGAAAAGACCGACAGCGACACGCTAAAATTCTACAGCCAGCAAGTAGCAAATTATCCGGTAAATCCAGACATAAAGAACGATTTCCAGCGAACTCCGGTTGCCTTGCCAGCCACACAAGTCAGGAGACGCATAAACGGCTGTTGACAAGAAGTCCTTGTGTACCCTTTTCCTAAAAGGCGAGGATATAGAAGTATATCAACTCTCTCTACAGAAGATACTCACCTATAATTTCATTGTTTGGTGAAAGGAGACATAATAACATAGGGCTCCACCAGGAACCACTTACTGAGAGAAAACTAATCGGAACAGTGCACTGTTTTCAGAAGGACAAGGAAGAGAAAAAGAGAAAACCGTATGTAAATAAACACTAAGCAGTTGTTAGCTGGTATTAACGTTTGGCCGCATTTTATTGCAATTTATCATCAATAAGAAACATTGTACGATAAACCGAAACTTTGTCCTCTTAGAACATAATTTTTGGGACATTGGATACTAAGAGATATTTTGTTAAAAAGGATAACACACTGCAAGATTTATATATCTCTTTGCATACAAGTTTTATCAAACCACTTGAGGAGATGGTATACGACATCTTATATAAGCCAATTTTATAAATATATTTAACCATATTACCATTTTAAGGTGTTGAATGTAAATATATGTATCTGTATATAAGATATTGTTCTTTTTAGTACTACCATATTGCACTTCATTGTACCTTGTGTTAGGGAATTTTTATGAAAGGCTGTGATATCACAAAGCTAGCCACTCACACTAGAGGTTTTTTTTTCCACCTAAGAGGGTGAAATTTTGAGACACCGGTGTCATTTTAGCATTTTTAGTAATTTTAAAAATTCTGTGTGCTTTTTAGGAAGTATAACCTTGAAATCTCGATATTAAGCATTGTATTTTAAAAAAACGTCAATAAATATTTTATACTGATAAAATCGTATAGTGGTGCATATACATAGGAATAAACAAGTAAAGAATAATACACCATATTTAAGTAAGATACATCTAACAATAGAGAAAAAACTACAAGTGTTTACAAAAAGGAATCAACCATCACTTGGCGCCACCTTATTGTGTATGTCAGATTGCATAAACCAGTGGGATAAGTTTATTAAAGGTGAGCAAGCTTCCCCCTTTTGATCAGGATAAGTAATAAAAATATTGTTTAGTGTTTCTTGAATTGAACCCCATTATTACTGTCCGATCATAGAAAAAGTTTAAAAAAGAAATAAACGAAGAACTACTCCATAGTTTAACAACTAATTTGTAAAATGGATATCTTTAATATTAGATATAACATTTTAGATGATATTAATAATAGAATGAATACCAAAGATCAAGAAAATGAATCATCTAATATAACTTCAATAAATGGAGAAGAAACTTTAAATGAACTTGAAAATATTTTAGTCAAAGAAATTAAGCAAAAATTGGAAATAGTCTTTTTGAATAAATATATTGAGAAAATAATGGTACCCCGGGGATTGAGGGTAAAGAAAGATTGCACATTTGAACTAAGTGAAGAACTAAATAAAGAGTGGTACGATATATTAGAAACAGCCTCACTTGGTCTTATTAAAGTAATATTAAAAGCTAGAGATATATCCCTTAAAGAGATAGGAGAAAAGATACAAAAATGTAAAGATACATTTGACAAAATACATTGTAAAGAAAGATTTAATGAAAGGGAACAGGAGATCATAAGAAATTTAGAAGAAATAAAGACAAAAACTCTAGAAATAAAATTGAGAAAATTTAAAAGAGATTTAGAAGACTATAATAAGAAAACTGAAATTGATGAGGAAGATATCACTAACAAAAGTAACAGTAATATAGATCTTTTTCGAAAAAAACAAAAATTAGAGCAAAATACTTTACAGGAAGGGAAAAATAGAAATTGTGAAGTAGAACAAACACTGAATCAAGGTAATAAAAACATGATATATACAAGAAGATACAGTGGGGCAAAAAAATATTTAGTCAGCCACACCAATTGTGCAGGTTCTCCCACTTAAGAAGATGAGAGAGGCCTGTAATTTTCATCATAGGTTTACCTCAACTATGAGAGACAAAATGTGGAAACAAGTCCAGGCAATCACATTGTCTGATTTGGAAAGAATTTATTTGCAAATTATGGTGGAACACGGACTTTCAACTCCCTCCAAAGGTTTTCTATGGGGTTGAGATCTGGAGACTGGCTAGGCCACTCCAGGACCTTGAAATACTTCTTACGAAGCCACTCCTTTGTTGCCCGGGCGGTGTGTTTGGGATCATTGTCATGCTGAAAGACCCAGCCACGTTTCATCTTCAATGCCCTTGCTGATGGAAGGAGGTTTGCACTCAAAATCTCACGATACATGGCCCCATTCATTCTTTCATGTACACGGATCAGTTGTCCTGTTCCCTTTGCAGAGAAACAGCCCCAAAGCATGATGTTGCCACCCCCATGCTTCACAGTAGGTATGGTGTTCTTTGGTTGCAACTCAGCATTCTCTCTCCTCCAAACACGACGAGTTGTGTTTCTACCAAACAGTTCTACTTTGGTTTCATCTGACCATATGACATTCTCCCAATCCATTTCTAGATCATCCAAATGCTCTCTAGCATACTTCAGACGGGGCCGGACATGTACTGGCTTAAGCAGGGGGACACGTCTGGCACTGCAGGATCTGAGTCCCTGGAGGCATAGTGTGTTACTGATGGTAGCCTTTGTTACGTTGGTCCCAGCTCTCTGCAGGTCATTCACTAGGTCCCCCCGTGTGGTTCTGGGAAGTTTGCTCATCGTTCTTGTGATCATTTTGACCCCACGGGGTGAGATCTTGCGTGGAGCCCCAGATAGAGGGAGATTATCAGTGGCCTTGTATGTCTTCCATTTTCTAATTATTGCTCCCACAGTTGATTTCTTCACACCAAGCTGCTTGCCTATTGCAGATTCAGTCTTCCCAGCCTGGTGCAGGTCTACAATTTTGTTTCTGGTGTCCTTCGACAGCTCTTTGGTCTTCACCATAGTGGAGTTTGGAGGGTGACTGTTTGAGGTTGTGGACAGGTGTCTTTTATACTGATAACAAGTTCAAACAGGTGCCAATTAATACAGGTAATGTGTGGAGGTCAGAGGAGCCTCTTAAAAAAGAAGATACAGGTCTGTGAGAGCCAGAAATCTTGCTTGTTTGTAGGTGACCAAATACTTATTTTCCACCATAATATGCAAATAAATTATTTCCAAATCAGACAATGTGATTGTCTGGATTTGTTTCCACATTTTGTCTCTCATAGTTGAGGTATACCTATGATTAAAATTACAGGCCTCTCTCATCTTCTTAAGTGGGAGAACTTGCACAATTGGTGGCTGACTAAATACTTTTTTGCCCCACTGTATGATAGGCAAAATTACACATATCATAGAGAGGGACCACAACAAGATAGCAAATTTGGAGATAAAAAAGAGAGAACCTATGGCAATTCACAGAGACATTTTCAAGATAGAAGATAGTACAATAGGGATAATAGAGACATGAACAATATGTATAATAGGGAAGTGAATTGGCAGAATGGAAATAGATCAAACTATAGAGAAGACTACAACTATAGACAAACATATAGAGATAATTTTAGACCAAATCAAGAACATTGGTATTTTAAGAAAGATTATAAAGAAAGAGAAAGGTGGCAACACCCTGAGGAGAATAGAAGAAACAATAAGGAAGAATATAAGCACTATAATAGACACACAAATGAAATATAGGCACATAACTATAATCAAAATAGACAAACACAGAATGATTGGAAAGATTCATATGATGAATTGAAAGAATGGCAAACTCCACGTAGATATTATGATAACACACATGATTATGAAAAAAGAACCCAACCCAATGAATGGGTGAGCAATACACATAATAAAAAGGGACACCACCCAAAAGATTGGGAAATTAGTACACATAATAGATATAACACTCTCACGAATGAAAAAGGAATGAAAGATTCACCTTCACAAACACAAAAAGTGAGCACTTCAAAGATCACTTTTTTAGAGGAAGGACCAGTAAGATCACACGACACTCAGAAAGGAAAAAGAAGGCTAGAGGAAGTAGAGGAAGGGGAAGTAGAAACAGAAGGGAAGAAAGCAACAAAGAAATCAAAGTAGACAAAAAAGGAATTTTCAGTTTGAGCAAAATGGCTCTTAGTAAAGAACAAACAGATATTCTGAATAAAGGATTATCCTTTGCTCCTGCAAATAAGTTAAATAAATTTGAGACGCTAATAAATGTGAACCAATTCACTAGGAAATTGGCTCTCAAAAAATATTTTGCGAAAAATCCCATTAATAGCAGCTATATAATTGAGTCTAGTTATATACATACTAGTTTTAAACAAAAATCTGATTTCTTCCCAATTCAAGAAAAAGGAAGCGCAATAGGGATGTTTGAGAAAAAAGTAAAAGAGGACTAACTCTAAAGAAATAAAATGGAATATGACTAAAAAAGAAAACCAAATTCTAAAAGGATTAAAAGAGAATAAAGACATAACTATTAAGCAAGCAGATAAAGGGGGCGGGGTGGTAATCCTGGACACCGAGCAATATCTTAAAGAAGTACACAGACTCTTGGGGGATCAGGAAACATACATAAAACTAGTTAATAATCCCATTCAAAGGATGAAAAATAAGTTAGATAACATGATACTAGAAGCCAAAGAAAAGGGAGTAATAAATAATCAAGAAGTAAAATTTCTTACAATAGAATACCCTAGAACTCCTGTTTTTTACATTCTTCCAAAAATCCATAAAGATATTAAAAATCCACCGGGCCGCCCTATTATTTCTGGCATCGATTCATTAACCTCAAATCTTTCACAGTATGTGGACTATTTTTTACAGAAATATGTTAAAAACATACCCTCACATATAAAGGACACTAAACATTTCTTAAATCCACCGGGCCGCCCTATTATTTCTGGCATCGATTCATTAACCTCAAATCTTTCACAGTATGTGGACTATTTTTTACAGAAATATGTTAAAAACATACCCTCACATATAAAGGACACTAAACATTTCTTAAACACAATACAAGAAATAAACTGGAAAGAAAATTATATACTCGCAACATGCGATGTAAGATCTTTATACACTTGCATAGATCACTCAAAAGGACTAAAAGCCACTGAAAGATATATAGAGAAGGACATAGACATGTCAGACACACAAAGGAAATTTATTTTAGACTGTATGTACTTCATTTTACACAATAATTACTTCAAATTTGATGGTAAATATTATCTTCAAAAGAGGGGAACAGCAATGGGCACGAGATTCGCACCCAGTTATGCAAATTTATTTGTGGGTGACTTTGAAGATAATTTTTTGTCAACCCCACCGTGGGGTGCGAATCTCGTGCTCTACAAACGCTTCATAGATGACGTGTTCATCATATGGAGAGGGGACCAGGAATTGTTTGACCAATTCATAGACCTAAATAAAAATGATATAGGGTTATGTTTCACTCATGAGTCAAGCAAACAAAACATCAGCTTTCTAGATGTGAATATAAAAATATTGGATAACAAAATTACAACCACCACTTACTTTAAAAAGGTAGATGCTAATAATTATATTGACTGCAAGAGCTGCCACCATGACAAATGGAAACATAATATACCGAAGGGACAATTCTCTAGGATCAGAAGGAACTGTTCTGATATATTAGATTATGATAGACAATCATTAGTTCTACAGGAGAGATTTGAGGAAAAAGGTTATGATGTAACTAGAATAATAGATGTAAAAAATAAGGTAAGAGAAATAGAAAGAGGGGAACTATTACAAGACAATTATAAAAGTAAAAAACGAAATGACGAACGGGATGAATTTAACATCCCTTTCATCACGACCTATTCTGCACAACATAGACAAATTCAAAATATCATTAAAAAACATTGGCACTTAGTAAGAAGTGACCCATTGATTGGAAAAAGACTAAAACAACAGGCCCAGAGGCTTGTTTTCCCACAGTGCTTCTGGGCCTGTCTAGATTTGTTAATGAACTACACAATGAGTTATTTTTTCTATATTTTGTGCGTAGTGGAGGATTTTAAATTCGCCTTTTATCTCCCCCTAATTTAAAATGTTGTTGTATTCTGCCCGGAATCAATTTCACCCAGCAGTGATTCTAACCTTCTCCCAGCTGATAAGTGGCAAAAACCACGAAACAGTCTGTCCTGGGATGGTTATGAATCACTGCACTAACCCTAGCTAAGTTTATAAGCTGTGTGAACAGCGATACTTTGGCGTAAAGGGAACCTGCTGAAAAGCAGACTGAAGTAAAAAGGTGTGTCATTGTGTATTTAATTTGCATATCTTACCCAGAATCCTTTGCTGCATTGGAAACAATGTTATTCAGAGGTTTTCTGTGGGAAAACAAGCCTCTGGGCCTGTCTAGATTTGTTAATGAACTACACAATGAGTTATTTTTTCTATATTTTGTGCGTAGTGGAGGATTTTAAACTCGCCTTTTATCTCCCCCTAATTTAAAATGTTGTTGTGTATATATATATATATATATATACACTACATGTCAGAAAAATGCTAAAATAATGTTTTGTGACTAGATTTATATTCTAAATTTTGCCAATCGAATTATAAATTGCTAAAATAAGCTAGGACGAAAAATATGTATTGGTTAGTGCTGGACAGGAGAGGCTTAGCATTTCTACTTTTGTGAATATATATATATATATATATATATATATACTACATGTCCAAAAAAATGCTGAAATATTGTATTGTGATTAGATTTAACATAGATATAGGAAGGTAGTATAATATGTACCTATATACGTAGTAATTATCACGGTTTATATATCATATACAATTAAATTATAAATTGCTAAAATAAGCTAGGACGAAAAATTAATGCTCAAAATCTAAATACTAATTATGAATGGTAAAAACAATCTTGAATTCAGCATGAAGGGGTACTAAAAATCCTCTCTAAAAATATCTAAATATCTAGACATTTCAAGACTGTTTATGCTCTTAGAATATATAGATATTTTTCCCTGTAATTATAAAATGTATAAATTGCATATTTTGTATCAAACACAAATTTATCTCCTAAACATCTTAAAAGATATATCCTTTCTTTTCTTCTCTCTTAATAATGTATAAAATACATACCCAATACCCAATATAATACCATCTCCAGAATTATTTAAAACAATATCAAAATATGTCAAAAAATAAAGACCAAATAACATCTGCAAACTTCCCACCATGAAGCATGTTGAAGAATGAAGGAAAACAAATGACAGAGACATTTGCAACAAAACGGCTAAGAAACAGTTAATATGAAGGCGGCAAAAAATAAGGCTTTAAAAGACACGGAATCAACCCTTTCAGGTATCTTGAAAAAGGCTGACTGCCGAAACGCGTAGAAACCTGTAAAGACCGACAGCTACACGCTAAAATTCTACAGCCAGCAAGTAGCAAAGAATCCGGTAAATCCAGACATAAAGAACGATTTCTTTCATGTAATTAACAAGAGTCCATGAGCTAGTGACGTATGGGATATACATTCCTACCAGGAGGGGCAAAGTTTCCCAAACCTTAAAATGCCTATAAATACACCCCTCACCACACCCACAAATCAGTTTTACAAACTTTGCCTCCAAGGGAGGTGGTGAAGTAAGTTTGTGCTAGATTCTACGTTGATATGCGCTCCGCAGCAAGTTGGAGCCCGGTTTTCCTCTCAGCGTGCAGTGAATGTCAGAGGGATGTGAAGAGAGTATTGCCTATTGAATGCAGTGATCTCCTTCTACGGGGTCTATTTCATAAGGTTCTCTGTTATCGGTCGTAGAGATTCATCTCTTACCTCCCTTTTCAGATCGACGATATACTCTTATATTTACCATTTCCTCTACTGATTCTCGTTTCAGTACTGGTTTGGCTTTCTACAAACATGTAGATGAGTGTCCTGGGGTAAGTAAGTCTTATTTTCTGTGACACTCTAAGCTATGGTTGGGCACTTTATTTATAAAGTTCTAAATATATGTATTCAAACATTTATTTGCCTTGACTCAGAATGTTCAACTTTCCTTATTTCCAGACAGTCAGTTTCATATTTGGGATTATGCATTGAATTATCATATTTTTTCTTACCTCAAAAATTTGACTTTTTTCCCTGTGGGCTGTTAGGCTCGCGGGGGCTGAAAATGCTTCATTTTATTGCGTCATTCTTGGCGCGGACTTTTTTGGCGCAAAAATTCTTTTCCGTTTCCGGCGTCATACGTGTCGCCGGAAGTTGCGTCATTTTTTGACGTTATTTTGCGCCAAAAATGTCGGCGTTCCGGATGTGGCGTCATTTTTGGCGCCAAAAGCATTTAGGCGCCAAATAATGTGGGCGTCTTATTTGGCGCTAAAAAATATGGGCGTCGCTTTTGTCTCCACATTATTTCAGTCTCATTTTTCATTTGCTTCTGGTTGCTAGAAGCTTGATGTTTGGCATTTTTTCCCATTCCTGAAACTGTCTTATAAGGAATTTGATCTATTTTGCTTTATATGTTGTTTTTTCTCTTACATATTGCAAGATGTCTCACGTTGCATCTGAGCCAGAAGATACTACAGGAAAACCACTGCCTGCTGGATCTACCAAAGCTAAGTGTATCTGCTGTAAACTTTTGGTAGCTATTCCTCCAGCTGTTGTTTGTAATAATTGTCATGACAAACTTGTTAAAGCAGATAATATTTCCTTTAGTGATGTACCATTGCCTGTTGCAGTTCCCTCAACATCTAAGGTGCAGAATGTTCCTGATAACATAAGAGATTTTGTTTCTGAATCCATAAAGAAGGCTTTGTCTGTTATTTCTCCTTCTAGTAAACGTAAAAAGTCTTTTAAATCTTCTCTCTCTACAGATGAATTTTTAAATGAACACCATCATTCTGATTCTTTGGACTCTTCTGGTTCAGAGGATTCTATCTCAGAGATTGATGCTGATAAATCTTCATATTTATTTAAGATGGAATTTATTCGCTCTTTACTTAAAGAAGTACTAATTGCTTTAGAAATAGAGGATTCTAGTCCTCTTGATACTAATTCTATACGTTTGGATAAGGTTTTTAAAGCTCCTGCGGTTATTCCAGAAGTCTTTCCTGTTCCTAATGCTATTTCTGCAGTAATTTCCAAGGAATGGGATAAATTGGGTAATTCATTTACTCCTTCTAAACGTTTTAAGCAATTATATCCTGTTCCGCCTGACAGGTTAGAATTTTGGGACAAAATCCCTAAAGTTGATGGGGCTATTTCTACCCTTGCTAAACGTACTACCATTCCTACGTCAGATGGTACCTCGTTTAAGGATCCTTTAGATAGGAAAATTGAATCTTTTCTAAGAAAAGCTTATCTATGTTCAGGTAATCTTCTTAGACCTGCTATATCATTGGCTGATGTTGCTGCAGCTTCAACTTTTTGGTTGGAAACTCTAGCGCAACAAGTAACAAATCGTGATTCTCATGATATTATTATTCTTCTCCAGCATGCTAATAATTTCATCTGTGATGCCATTTTTGATATTATTAGAGTTGATGTTAGGTTTATGTCTCTGGCTATCTTAGCCAGAAGAGCTTTATGGCTTAAGACCTGGAATGCTGATATGGCTTCTAAATCAACTCTACTTTCCATTTCTTTCCAGGGAAACAAATTATTTGGTTCTCAGTTGGATTCTATTATTTCAACTGTTACTGGTGGGAAAGGAACTTTTTTACCACAGGATAAAAAGTCTAAAGGTAAAAACAGGGCTAACAATCGTTTTCGTTCCTTTCGTTTCAACAAAGAACAAAAGCCTGATCCTTCGTCCTCAGGAGCAGTTTCAGTTTGGAAACCATCTCCAGTCTGGAATAAATCCAAGCCTGCTAGAAAGGCAAAGCCTGCTTCTAAGTTCACATGAAGGTACGGCCCTCATTCCAGTTCAGCTGGTAGGGGGCAGGTTACGTTTTTTCAAAGAAATTTGGATCAATTCTGTTCACAATCTTTGGATTCAGAACATTGTTTCAGAAGGGTACAGAATTGGTTTCAAGATGAGACCTCCTGCAAAGAGATATTTTCTTTCCCATGTCCCAGTAAATCCAGTGAAAGCTCAAGCATTTCTGAATTGTGTTTCAGATCTAGAGTTGGCTGGAGTAATTATGCCAGTTCCAGTTCCGGAACAGGGGATGGGGTTTTATTCAAATCTCTTCATTGTACCAAAGAAGGAGAATTCCTTCAGACCAGTTCTGGATCTAAAATTATTGAATTGTTATGTAAGGATACCAACGTTCAAGATGGTAACTGTAAGGACTATATTGCCTTTTGTTCAGCAAGGGAATTATATGTCCACAATAGATTTACAGGATGCATATCTGCATATTCCGATTCATCCAGATCATTATCAGTTCCTGAGATTCTCTTTTCTGGACAAGCATTACCAGTTTGTGGCTCTACCGTTTGGCCTTGCTACAGCTCCAAGAATTTTCACAAAGATTCTCGGTGCCCTTCTGTCTGTAATCAGAGAACAGGGTATTGTGGTATTTCCTTATTTGGACGATATCTTGGTACTTGCTCAGTCTTTACATTTAGCAGAGTCTCATACGAATCGACTTGTGTTGTTTCTTCAAGATCATGGTTGGAGGATCAATTTACCAAAAAGTTCTTTGATTCCTCAAACAAGGGTAACCTTTCTGGGTTTCCAGATAGATTCAGTGTCCATGACTCTGTCTTTAACAGACAAGAGACGTCTAAAATTGATTACAGCTTGTCGAAACCTTCAGTCTCAATCATTCCCTTCGGTAGCCTTATGCATGGAAATTCTAGGTCTTATGACTGCTGCATCGGACGCGATCCCCTTTGCTCGTTTTCACATGCGACCTCTTCAGCTCTGTATGCTGAACCAATGGTGCAGGGATTACACGAAGATATATCAATTAATATCTTTAAAACCGATTGTTCGGCACTCTCTAACGTGGTGGACAGATCACCTTCGTTTAATTCAGGGGGCTTCTTTTGTTCTTCCGACCTGGACTGTAATTTCAACAGATGCAAGTCTCACAGGTTGGGGAGCTGTGTGGGGATCTCTAACGGCACAAGGAGTTTGGGAATCTCAGGAGGTGAGATTACCGATCAATATCTTGGAACTCCGTGCAGTTTTCAGAGCTCTTCAGTTTTGGCCTCTTCTGAAGAGAGAATCGTTCATTTGTTTTCAGACAGACAATGTCACAACTGTGGCATACATCAATCATCAAGGAGGGACTCACAGTCCTCTGGCTATGAAAGAAGTATCTCGAATTTTGGTTTGGGCGGAATCCAGCTCCTGTCTAATCTCTGCGGTTCATATCCCAGGTGTAGACAATTGGGAAGCGGATTATCTCAGTCGCCAAACGTTGCATCCGGGCGAATGGTCTCTTCACCCAGAGGTATTTCTTCAGATTGTTCAAATGTGGGGGCTCCCAGAGATAGATCTGATGGCCTCTCATCTAAACAAGAAACTTCCCAGGTATCTGTCCAGATCCCGGGATCCTCAGGCGGAGGCAGTGGATGCATTATCACTTCCTTGGAAGTATCATCCTGCCTATATCTTTCCGCCTCTAGTTCTTCTTCCAAGAGTAATCTCCAAGATTCTGAGGGAATGCTCGTTTGTTCTGCTAATAGCTCCGGCATGGCCTCACAGGTTTTGGTATGCGGATCTTGTCCGGATGGCATCTTGCCAACCATGGACTCTTCCGTTAAGACCAGACCTTCTGTCACAAGGTCCTTTTTTCCATCCGGATCTGAAATCCTTAAATTTAAAGGTATGGAGATTGAACGCTTGATTCTTGGTCAAAGAGGTTTCTCTGACTCCGTGATTAATACTATGTTACAGGCTCGTAAATCTGTATCTCGAGAGATATATTATAGAGTCTGGAAGACTTATATTTCTTGGTGTCTTTCTCATCATTTTTCTTGGCATTCTTTTAGAATACCGAGAATTTTACAGTTTCTTCAGGATGGTTTAGATAAGGGTTTGTCCGCAAGTTCTTTGAAAGGACAAATCTCCGCTCTTTCTGTTCTTTTTCACAGAAAGATTGCTATTCTTCCTGATATTCATTGTTTTGTACAAGCTTTGGTTCGTATAAAACCTGTCATTAAGTCAATTTCTCCTCCTTGGAGTTTGAATTTGGTTCTGGGAGCTCTTCAAGCTCCTCCGTTTGAACCTATGCATTCATTGGACATTAAATTACTTTCTTGGAAAGTTTTGTTCCTTTTGGCCATCTCTTCTGCTAGAAGAGTTTCTGAATTATCTGCTCTTTCTTGTGAGTCTCCTTTTCTGATTTTTCATCAGGATAAGGCGGTGTTGCGAACTTCTTTTGAATTTTTTACCTAAAGTTGTGAATTCCAACAACATTAGTAGAGAAATTGTGGTTCCTTCATTATGTCCTAATCCTAAGAATTCTAAGGAGAAATCGTTGCATTCTTTGGATGTTGTTAGAGCTTTGAAATATTATGTTGAAGCTACGAAATCTTTCCGTAAGACTTCTAGTCTATTTGTTATCTTTTCCGGTTCTAGGAAAGGCCAGAAAGCTTCTGCCATTTCTTTGGCATCTTGGTTGAAATCTTTAATTCATCTTGCCTATGTTGAGTCGGGTAAAATTCCGCCTCAGAGAATTACAGCTCATTCTACTAGGTCAGTATCTACTTCCTGGGCGTTTAGGAATGAAGCTTCGGTTGACCAGATCTGCAAAGCAGCAACTTGGTCCTCTTTGCATACTTTTACTAAATTCTACCATTTTGATGTATTTTCTTCTTCTGAAGCAGTTTTTGGTAGAAAAGTTCTTCAGGCAGCGGTTTCAGTTTGAATCTTCTGCTTATGTTTTTTGTTAAACTTTATTTTGGGTGTGGATTATTTTCAGCAGGAATTGGCTGTCTTTATTTTATCCCTCCCTCTCTAGTGACTCTTGTGTGGAAAGATCCACATCTTGGGTAGTCATTATCCCATACGTCACTAGCTCATGGACTCTTGTTAATTACATGAAAGAAAACATAATTTATGTAAGAACTTACCTGATAAATTCATTTCTTTCATATTAACAAGAGTCCATGAGGCCCACCCTTTTTTGTGGTGGTTATGATTTTTTTGTATAAAGCACAATTATTCCAATTCCTTATTTTATATGCTTCGCACTTTTTTTCTTATCACCCCACTTCTTGGCTATTCGTTAAACTGATTTGTGGGTGTGGTGAGGGGTGTATTTATAGGCATTTTAAGGTTTGGGAAACTTTGCCCCTCCTGGTAGGAATGTATATCCCATACGTCACTAGCTCATGGACTCTTGTTAATATGAAAGAAATGAATTTATCAGGTAAGTTCTTACATAAATTATGTTTTCCAGCGAACTCCGGTTGCCTTGCTAGCTACACAAGTCAGGAGACGCATAAACGGCTGTTGACAAGAAGTCCATGAGTACCCTTTTCCTAAAAGGCGAGGATATAGAAGTGTATCAACTCTCTCTACAGAAGATACTCACCTATAATTTCATTGTTTGGTGAAAGGAGACGTAATAACATAGGGCTCAACCAGGAACCACTTACTGAGAGAAAACTAATCGGAACAGTGAACTGTTTTCAGAAGGACAAGGAAGAGAAAAAGAGAAAACCGTATGTAAATAAACACTAAGCAGTTGTTAGCTGGTATTATCGTTTGGCCGCATTTTATTGCAATTTATCATCAATAAGAAACATTGTACGATAAACCGAAATTTTGTCCTCTTAGAACATAATTTTTGGGACATTGGATACTAAGAGATATTTTGTTAAAAAGGATAACACACTGCAAGATTTATATATCTCTTTGCATACAAGTTTTATCAAACCACTTGAGGAGATGGTATACGACATCTTATATAAACCAATTGTATAAATATATTTAACCATATTACCATTTTAAGGTGTTGAATGTAAATATATGTATCTGTATATAAGATATTGTTCTTTTTAGTACTACCATATTGCACTTCATTGTACCTTGTGTTAGGGAATTTTTATGAAAGGCTGTGATATCACAAAGCTAGCCACTCACACTACAGGGTTTTTTTCACCTAAGAGGGTGAAATTTTGAGACACCTGTGTCATTTTAGCATTTTAGTAATTTTAAAAATTGTGTGTGCTTTTTAGGAAGTATAACCTTGAAATCTCGATATTAAAGGGCCATTATACACTCATTTTTCTTTGCATAAATGTTTTGTAGATGATCTATTTATAAAGCCCATAAAGTTTTTTTTTTTTTAAATTATAATTTTGCTTATTTTTAAATAACATTGCTCTGATTTTCAGACTTCTAACCAAGCCCCAAAGTTTTATTTGAATACCGTCAGCTACCTTCTCCAGCTTGCTCCTGTTTGTGTAAAGGGTCTTTTCATATCCAAAAGAAGGGGGAGGGAGGGAGTGTCTTATTTCCCACTTGCAGTGGTCTTTCCAACTGCCTTTTCAACAGAGCTAAACTGAAAGCTTCTAAGTACGTTTTTAAACCATTTTATACTGGATTTTTATATCAGTATCTGTGCATCTTATTCTTTATAGTAGTGTCTATTACATGCAGTTATATGAAAATGAGTGTATACTGTCCCTTTAAGCATTGTATTTTAAAAAAATGTCAATAAATATTTTATACTGATAAAATCGTATAGTGGTGCATATACATAGGAATACACAAGTAAAGAATAATACACCATATTTAAGTAAGATACATCTAACAATAGAGAAAAAAACTACAAGTGTGTCCAAAAAGGAATCAACCATCACTTGGCGCCACCTTATTGTGTATGTCAGATTGCATAAACCAGTGGGATAAGTTTATTAAAGGTGAGCAAGATTCCCCCTTTTGATCAGGATAAGTAATAACAATATTGTTTAGTGTTTCTTGAAGAGGGATAAGGGCAGTTGGGATGGAAGGTTGGTAGGTATACACACACTGACACTCTACACACACATGCATTCACATACACAAACACACACATGCAACCGCACAGTCATTCTAGATAGGAAGAAAGGGTTTTGGTAAGTGCACACACACAGACACCCACCCTGTAATAACTGTTAGATAGGATAAATTGTGTTTGGGGGTATGACTGAAAACGTCTTTATGTAACTGTCTCTGTAACCTTTCTGTAATTTGGGCAGATTCTAATTAAAGCTCTCTCTCTGGTAAAGAACTGAGTGTCTGAAAATCATTTAGCCTAGAATTACTATGAGTACAGTATAGTGGCTATATTTCTGTAGAACTACACATACAATATTTACCTGGAATTGTTGGTAAAGTGAATAGTGTACAAATGTGTAGTGAGGTGACACTAGGGGTTATTACAAGTATTACACAGCGCAGAGGATTTTATCCAGAGCATATCCAAAGTGGATTTATTGAATGTGATCCTGGTGGATTTGAGGGATAATTGTGCAACAATATGAACCCCTCACAAACTATTTGTGCCCTGAGATCTCTTTTTGTTACCAGATAACTCAGTGGGATTAATTAATACCAACTCGCATTTGCTTCTTTACCAAATCAATCCATTTTGTAGCATCCTTTCATCCTGCACTCACAGAGGAGTTTTTTTTTAGCTAGAGGCGAATCCAGTCTGTCTGTCTGCTTTGGACAACCAATTAGAGGCATTACTGATTTAACAAAGCAGTCGTTTAAAAATGTTTTGAGCTGGGCAACCTGTCATAACTGCCTGGCTGAAAACATTTTTAAACTGCTGCTGTAGTATGCAGTTCCTCAGAATAATGAAAAGTAAAATAACCGGGGGTTTACACAGTCCGCCCTGTTGAGCCCTCTTTGTTAGCTGCAAATCTTGAAGCCTGGTCCATCCCTCCCCTGTACTGCCCTGCATAGACTGGTTTACTATGAATTTTAAAGGCTTTCATTTTGAATAAAGCACATGCTGTTATAATGTAATTTGTTTTATTAATTGGACTTCAGGGCTTTTTTTTTAGGTGGGTCAGATCCAATGTTGCCCTTATCGACAAGCCTCCACTAGGTCCACTGCAGACTCCAAACAAGTGCTCCGCTAGTGCGCCCCAGTAGCAACTACAGCTGGTCCTACCTTAAGGAATGAAGCGGCAGTAGGAAGACTCAGTACATGTAGGGCCCAGGGATGGATTGGACATTAATATAAGGCTACTGGATGTGAGTGCTCAATTCAAAATGTGTGTTTGTATTTGTATGAGTGTATGTATATGTATGTGCACACAAACATACTGTACAAATGTGCACTTACATAAGCATATACAAATATAAATACAAACACACACAGATTATAAGTGCCAGTAAACCTAAAAAATAATGTTATATAATTCTGCACATAGTGCAGAATTATATAACATTATATGAGTGGTAGCTTTATAGAACATAATAGATCCGGTGAACTTTTATAAAAAAAGAGGGTTTTCCAGACCCGTCCTCTGTGCTCTACTGAGCGGGTCTGGTTTTCCTTCAGAGCGCATCTGGCCAGCTGTCTAGTAACAGCCCGGCCCGACCGCGCCATTACACTCAATGCAGCTCGCTCCTGCTCCATTATTTATTTATAATTATATTTTATTTTTTAGGTTTACTGGCACTTTAAAAGCAAAATGGAGTAGCTAGTTAAAAATGTGACCAAATGGTTTATGCCTAGGATCACATCAAGGTTTCTTCTTCGCTGAATAAATACGCTGTCAGGCTCCACTCAGCTGATCACACTCGCTCCGCTGTTTTCTGTTGTCTTCTGCGCTGTTGTGCTACGCTACGTTGCCTAGCAACATCTTACCTCACTGAAGCCATCCCACTCTGCTGACGTGAGGCCAGGTTCTTATTCCGACGTCTCTACTCCACTGGTGCCTGTTTGTTTTACCTGCTGTGGCTGTTGTGAGTACATTCTGTCTGGATTACCAGTTATTGAACTTTTGCTTGTCTGACAACGTCTCTGCTCAGTCCTTCCAAGCCTGAAGATAAGTTTTATACTGTCTGCTTGATACTTGTTACCTATCATTTGCTACGTTATTGCTAGTATCAATCCTGCCTGAATACACATTGCCAGACCTTGCCTGCTTGATTACTCTATTGGTTAACCCCTACCTGCCTGAATACACTTTGCCAGACCTTGCCTGCTTGATTACTCTATTGGTTAACCCCTACCTGCCTGAATACACTTTGCCAGACCTTGCCTGCTTGATTACTCTATTGGTTAACCCCTACCTGCCTGAATATATGTTGCCAGACCTTGCCTGCTTGACTACTCTTTTGGTTAACCCTTGCCTGCCTAAATTCTGTTGCCAATCTCTGCCTGCCTGACTAAGCCTATTCCTGACCCTGCTCTGCCTGCTATCAAACTTACAAGTTGAATCCTTGAAACCTGTGAGTAACTCCAGTTTCTATTGAATTAACTATACTTTCCTCTGAAGCTGTCGTAGGGTCAGGTCCTGGTTTATACTCAGTGTGCTAGTGTTTTATTTAAGTTCATTCTAGCATTTGGGTCTGATTCTGGACTTTTCCTAACCTGACATACGCTTTGAAGAAGCTGCACCCATAGTTCCCTAGTGGCAAAACACGTGCTGCATGATAACAAGACTCGGCTAGGCCATCTGTGTATATTTAAGTTTGTCCAAGGTACTGTGGTCTTCTACCAGCGAAACTATTGGATTATTGGCTAGGCTTATGGCATTTACAAGTGACAGCTTTCTGTTTTGCAGCATGGGAGATATGCAGTAATAGCACAGTGGCCGGATCATATGTCAATTCAGGAAATGGACTAAACAGATACGGACATAGCAGCAGGCACAAGTGTACGATACCTATGTGGTGAAAAACAATACTGTGTGGTCATTCGGTGGGGTCCCTCAGGCGAGGGAATTGCCCTCAGTAGGTTGTACCCCTGGGAGAGGGATTAATACACAGTTGCACTGCAACTTCATTTGTCTGCTTAAAATTACTATTGTCACGCTGCTTTCCAGTGACATTTGTTTTGCAGCCCTTCCTCGTCAAACACCTTGTCATATATCATATCCCTTTTAAACACTTTTAGTACATTTATTTCAATAACAAACTTATATTTTACATTATATATATATATATATATATATATATATATATATATACAGGTTACCCTCATTTTACAACGGTTCAATTTACACCGTTTCAGAATAACAACCTTTTTTTCCAGTCATGTGACTGCTATTGAAAAGCATTGAGAAGCAGTGCATTAATTAAAAAAGCCGGTAGGTGGAGCTGTCCGCTTGTGTTGCAGCAAAGCCAAGTAAGCTGAAATTAATCAGTTTAACCAGACTTGAGCTATCAAGCAGATTTCAAAGAAACAAGATCTTCCTGTCTATAAATCAGTCCAGATTGGAATGCATAGAAAGAACTGTTTGCAGAAAAATGCAATTGAAGTCTGTGTTGTGTGGTTATTTTATTAGGTTTATAATGCTGTTTAGCAAATGTTTTTGTTCATTTAACTTAGTTTAATTATATATTCTGTGTTGTGTGATTATTTTATTAGGTTTATAATGCTGTTTAGCATTTAAAGTCTTCATTTCAAAGCTTTAAAAATAATGTATTAGGTGCTACTTATGACAATTTTGAGAGGGGCCTGGAACCTATCTCCCTCACTTCCCATTGACTTACATTATAAACTGGGTTTCAATTTACAACGGTTTTGATTTACAACCATTCTTTCTGGAACCTAACCCCGGCGTAAACTGAGGGCTACCTGTATATATATATATATATATATATATATATATATATGTGTAATACTTCATTTTATTATCTTTAATTATACTTTTGTTTTAGCCCCAACACTTTACTTCAGGAGGCCTATTTATCAAGCTGGCAACCGCAAATACGCTGAAATTCCGCAGCGTAATTGTGGCGAGCTTGATTCCCCTTATTTATCAAAGCCTACAGAACTAGAAATTGGTTACGTAACATACGATCTGCCGGTCTCAGTCCGACACAGATCGATGCTTATGTCACTACAGATGTTCCAAATGCAAATTCGGCACTATCTGACTACTTTTGCTATTTAACAAATATCTTACAGGTACGCTCGCCACTATTCCGGCCCAGCGTACCTGGTTTTCAATCCGCCGCCCTGGAGGCAGCGGTTGCCATAGGAATCAATGGGAGTCTGAAAGCAGCGAAAGCTCATGTTCGCTGCTGCCCGATATCCCATTGATTCCTATGGCAGAATAAAAGTTACATTTACACCTAACACCCTAACATGTTCCCCGAGTCTAAACACCCCTAATCTGCCGCTCCGACATCGCTGCCACCTACATTATACTTATTAACCCCTAATCTGCCGTCCCGACACCGCCGCCATCATAATAAAAGTTATTAACCCCTTATCTGCCGCTCCTGACACTGCCGCCACCTACATAAAGTTATTAACCCCTATCCCGCCGCTCTCGGAGCCCACCGCAACTAAATAAATATATTAACCCCTAAACCCCTGGCCTCCCACATCACTAGCACTTACTAAACCTATTAACCCCTAAACCGCCAGCCCCCCACATCGCCATAAACTAAACTATTAACCCCTAAACCTAACAACCCGCTAACTTTATATTAAATATTAACTCATCCCTATCTTATAATAAATTTAAACTTACCTTTAGAATTAAAATAAACTATATTAAACTATTAATTAACCTACCCTAACTGTTATACTAAAATTACATTAAACTATATTAAACTAATAATTAATCTACCCTAACTGTTATACTAAAATTACAATAAACTATATTAAACTAATAATTAATCTACCCTAACTGTTATACTAAAATTACATTAAACTATATTAAACTAATAATTAATCTACCATAACTATTAGACTAAAATACATTAAACTACAAGTTAAATTAACTATATTATATATTTAAAAACCTAACCCTACTCAAATTATTTAAATCTACTAGTAAAAATTACTAAATTACAAAAAACTAAGTTACAAAAAATAACAAACACTAAGTTACACAAAATAAAAAAGAAATTATCAACTATTTAAACTAATTACACCTAATCTAAGGGCCCTATAAAAATAAAAAAGCCCCCCCAAAATAACCCCCCCCAGCCTACAATAAACTACAAATAGCCCTTAAAAGGGCCTTTTGCGGGGCATTGCCCCAAATAAATCAACACTTTTACCTGTAAATAAAAAATACAAATACCCCCCAACAGTAAAACCCACCATCCACACAACCAACAACCTAAGCTCCCCATTGCCCTGATAAGGGCATTTGGATGGGCATTGCCCTTAAAAGAGCATTTAGCTCTATTGCAGCCCAAACCCTAATCTAAAAATAAAACCCACCCAATACACCCTTAAAAAATCCTAACACTAACCCCTGAAGATTCACTTACAGTTTTCAAGATCCGACATCCATCCTCAAGAAGCGGCAGAAGTCCTCCAAGAAGCCGGCAGAAGTCTTCATCCAAGAGGCCGAAGTCTTCATCCAAGCCCGCAGAAGTCTTCACCCAGACGGCATCTTCTATCTTCATCCATCCGGCGCGGAGCGGCTCCATCTTCAAGACATCCGGCGCGGAGCATCCTCTTCTTACGACATCTTCTTCCTGAATGAAGGTTCCTTTAAATGACGTCACCTAAGATGGCGTCCTTTAGATTCCGATTGGCTGATTCTATTAAGGTTGAAAAATTCCTATTGGCTGTTGCAATCAGCCAATAGGATTGAGCTTTCATCCTATTGGCTGATCCAATCAGCCAATAGAATGCGAGCTCAATCCTATTGACTGATTGGATCAGCCAATAAGATGAAAGCTCAATCCTATTGGCTGATTAGGATGGATGAAGACAGAAGATGCCGTCTGGGTGAGGTCTTCTGCGGGCTTGGATGAAGACTCCTGCCAGCTTCTTGGAAGACTTCTGCCGCTTCTTGAGGATGGATGTCGGATCTTGAAAACTGTAAGTGAATCTTCAGGGGTTAGTGTTAGGATTTTTTAAGGGTTTATTGGGTGTGTTTTATTTTTAGATTAGGGTTTGGGCTGCAATAGAGCTAAATGCCCTTTTAAGGGCAATGCCCATCCAAATGCCCTTTTCAGGGCAATGGGGAGCTTAGGTTTTTTTAGTTAGGTTTTTATTTGGGGGGGGTTGGTTGTGTGGATGGTGGGTTTTACTGTTGGGGGGTATTTGTATTTTTTATCTACAGGTAAAAGAGCTGATTTCTTTGGGGCAATGCCCCGCAAAAGGCCCTCTTAAGGGCTATTTGTAGTTAGTAGTAGGCTAGGTTTTTTTTTATTTGTGGGGGCTTTTTTATTTTAATAGGGCCCTTAGATTAGGTGTAATTAGTTTAAATCTTTGATAATTTCTTTTTTATTTTGTGTAACTTAGTGTTTATTTTTTTTTTGTAACTTAGTGTTTGTTATTTTTTGTAATTTAGTTGTTAGTTTTTTGTAAATAATTTGAGTAGGGTTAGGTTTTTAAATATAAAATATAGTTAATTTAATTTGTAGTTTAATGTAATTTTAGTCTAATAGTTATGGTAGATTAATTATTAGTTTAATATAGTTTAATGTAATTTTAGTCTAATAGTTATGGTAGATTAATTATTAGTTTAATATAGTTTAATGTAATTTTAGTCCAATAGTTATGGTCGATTAATTATTAGTTTAATATAGTTTAATGTAATTTAGTATAATAGTTAGGGTAGGTTAATTAATAGTTTAATATAGTTTAATTTAAATCTAAAGGTAAATTTAAATTTATTATAAGATATGGATGAGGTAATATTTTATGTACAGTTAGCGGGTTGTTAGGTTTAGGGGTTAATAGGTTAATTTAGTTTATGGCGATGTGGGTGGCTGGCGGTTTAAGGGTTAATAACTTTATTTAGTTGAGGTGGGCACCGTGAGTGGCGGGATAGGGGTTAATAAAACATTGTAGGTGGCGGCGGTGTAGGGGGTGGAAGATTAGGGGTTAAGAACATAATTTAGGTGGCGGCGGTGTAGAAGGCGGAAGATTATGGGTTAAGAACATAATGTAGGTGGCGGCGGGGTCCAGGATCGGCGGAATAGGGGTTAATACGTTTATTAGAGTTGCGGTGGGCTCCGGGAGCGGCGGGATAGGGGTTAATAACTTTATTTAATTGCGGTGGGCTCCGGGAGCAGCAGGATAGAGGTTAAACAGTTTAGTATAGTGGCTATGTTTAGTGACAGTATATAAATAAAGCTGTGAAAAAGCAGAATAGCAGCGAGATCGATGACTGTTAGTTAACCACAGTCCGCTGCTCATTGCCCCATACTTGGTGCGTTGCTTTTTGACAGCTTTTTTGTTAAATATGGAGAGCGTATTCAGGTCCGCAGCCGCGATATTAGGCGATGTCAGGTGAGCATTTTGGTGCCGTCGAATGCAGCATAGTTGACGGCTTGATAAATAGGCCTCCAGGTCTCAAGTTGAGCTAAATTGCTAGTGCGCAACACATAACTCACAACTGGTAATGCGTGCGCTAAACATTCCCTGGTAATTCATTGTTACCATTGACTTGTAATACAAAATTGTGTGCTATTATGAGCACAGGCTTTTAATATTTATAGCGCACCATATGCTATCAATAGCACTCCACTTGTAATCTGGGCCTTGATATTTATTCATATGTGTAAAATACTTTATTTTAATATATTATACATCTTTTTTGTTATACTTTTATTTTAGCCCAAACATTTACTTCAGCTTTCCATGTGCGCCAAAGTTTTCAGCACTATTATGCGTTGCACTCGGGCGCTAAACATAACTAACCCCATGTAAGATGTTAGCACAGTTCACACTATCTATTGAAAGTACAGGGCACTAAAAAACTGTTGTCCACACTAACATTTCCTGGTTAATATCTTTAACTGTTGATCTGTAATATTAGATACCTGGTGCGGGATTGAGATATGGATATCGCACCCTGCACTATCGATAGCACTCCACTTGTAATCTAGACCTATGTGTTTAATCACAGAAAATGTGCTCAATATGGAAAAGTCCCAATCACAGCCAGGTGCCAGTGATTGGTGACAGCATTCATCTAAAGGGGGCATACCTCCGAGTCCCAACCATGGGTTGGTAGGTAGCTATGTCCCACTTCTTGCCCACAGACTCTTTGTGCCCCAGTTTTCAGGGACTAACAGCCATATAAATCCCATACACACCCAGATACCCTAGACACACACATGGGTCACCATAACCTGCCCCACACAAGGCCCAGCCCACAAATGACATTCCCACATCCAGAAAATCATCTGGCAGATGTTGGGAGGTATATGGAGGTGCAATCTACTTTAACCCTGAGCGGGACTTTAGCCATGTGTTTAATCAATGTGGGGCTTAAATACATTTTAATAGAAGGAACAGATATTAAAGCATTTTCAATTAGAATGTCTCTTAGGTACATCATAAATACCCTATTTATACTATGACTATTCAAAAACTCAGAAATCCATCTAATGCTTCATATACATATAAATCCATGATGTTCACAAAAGATTTATATATTTTACACCATATCAGGTACCATTAATTTGTATCAGAAGTCACAAAAAACACATTTATTTATTTTTTCTGATTTATCGGGAGCAATATGTGTTTAACCCCTTAGTGACCACTTTTCCATTTTCTGTCCGTTTGGGACCAAGGCTATTTTTACATTTTTGCGGTGTTTGTGTTTAGCTGTAATTTTCTTCTTACTCATTTACTGTACCCACACATATTATATACCGTTTTTCTCGCCATTAAATGGACTTTCTAAAGATACCATTATTTTCATCATATCTTATAATTTACTATAAAAAAAATGATAAAATATGAGGAAAAATTGAAAAAAAACACACTTTTTCTAACTTTGACCCCCAAAATCTGTTACATATCTAAAACCACCAAAAAACACCCATGCTAAATAGTTTCTAAATTTTGTCCTGAGTTTAGAAATACCCAATGTTTACATGTTCTTTGCTTTTTTTGCAAGTTATAGGGCCATAAATACAAGTAGCACTTTGCTATTTCCAAACCACTTTTTTTCAAAATTAGCGCTAGTTACATTAGAACCCTGATATCTTTCAGGAATCCCTGATTAACCCTTGACATGTATATATTTTTTTTTAGTAGACATCCCAAAGTATTGATCTAGGCCAATTTTGGTATATTTCATACCACCATTTCACCGCCAAATGCGATCAAATACAAAAAATTGTTCACTTTTTCACAAATTTTTTCACAAACTTTAGGTTTCTCACTGAAATCATTTACAAACAGCTTGTGCAATTATGGCATAAATGGTTGTAAATTCTTCTCTGGGATCCCCTTTGTTCAGAAATAGCACACATATATAGCTTTGGCGTTGCTTTTTGGTAATTAGAAGGCCGCTAAATGCCACTGCGCACCACAAGTGTATCATGCCCAGCAGTTAAGGGGTTAATTAGGGAGCTTTTAGGGAGCTTGTAGGGTTAATTTTAGCTTTAGTGTAGTGTAGTAGACAACCCCAAGTATTGATCTAGGCACATTTTGGTATATTTCATGCCACCATTTCACCGCCAAATGCGATCAAATTAAAAAAAACGTAAAATTTTTCACAATTTTAGGTTTCTCACTGAAATCATTTACAAACAGCTTGTGCAATTATGGCACAAATGGTTGTAAATGCTTGTCTGGGATCCCCTTTGTTCAGAAATAGCAGACATATATGACTTTGGCGTTGCTTTCTGGTAATTAGAAGGCCACTAAATCCTGTTGCGCCTCACACGTGTATTATGGCTAGCAGTGAAAGGGTTAATTAGGGAGTTTGTAGTGAGCTTGCAGGGTTAATTTTAGCTTTAGTGTAGAGATCAGCCTCCCATCTGACACATCCCACCCCCTGATCCCTCCCAAACAGCTCCCTTCCCTCCCCCACCCCACAACTGTCCCCGCCATCTTAAGTACTGGCAGAAAGTCTGCCAGTACTAAAATAAAAGGGTTTTAAAAAAAAAATGAATTTTTTTTTAGCATATTTACATATGCTACTGTGTAGGATCCCCCCCTTAGCCCCCAACCTCCCTGATCCCCCCCAAAACCGCTCTCTAACCCTCCCCTCTGCCTTATTGGGGGCCATCTTGGGTACTGGCAGCTGTCTGCCAGTACCCAGTTTACAATAAAAAGTGCTTTTTTTGTCTTTGGTTTTTTTTTCTGTAGTGTAGCTTCCCCCCCCCCCACCCCCCACAGACAAACCCCCACCACCTTGCTGATTATTAAAATTTTCGATATTTTTTATTTTTTTATTTTCAAATTTTCTGCAGTGTAGCGGTTCCCACCCGCTCCCTCCCCGTGCACGCGCCCGCCCCCACCCTCCCGTGCATGCGCGCACGCCCGTGCGCGCCCCCAGCCACCCCCGCCCACGATCCCGCCCCCCTTCACATCCACATGGCCATCGATGGCCGCCACCCGCCTCCC